>NC_138299.1:95982500-96152500 GCF_965601325.2 Salmo salar
TACTCCTGAGGGGTAGAAATATATGTTAGATATATTCTTGATGGGTAGAAGTATCTGTTAGATGTATTTTGATGGTTAGAATTATCTGTTAGATATATTCCTGATGGGTAGAAGTATCTGTTAGATGTATTCCTGATGGGTAGAAGTATCTGTTAAATGTATTCCTGATGGGTAGAAGTATATGTTCGATATATGCCTGAGGGGTAGAAGTATCTGTTAGATATATTCCTGATGGGTAGAAGTATCTGTTACCTATATTCCTGAGGGGTAGAAGGATCTGTTATATGTATTCCTGATGGGTACAGTAGATGTATCTGTTAGATATACTCCTGAGGGTAGAAGTTAATGTTCAATATATTCTTGATGGGTAGAAGTATCTGTTAGATGTATTCTTGATGGGTAGAATTATCTGTTAGATATATTCCTGATGGGAAGAAGTATCTGTTAGATGTATTCCTGATGGGTAGAAGTATCTGTTAGATGTATTCCTGATGGGAAGAAGTATCTGTTAGATATATTCCTGATGGGTAGAAGTATCTGTTAGATATACTCCTGAGGGTAGAAGTTAATGTTCGATATATTCTTGATGGGTAGAAGTATCTGTTAGATGTATTCTTGATGGGTAGAATTATCTGTTAGATATATTCCTGATGGGTAGAAGTATCTGTTAGATGTATTCCTGATGGGTAGAAGTATCTGTTAGATGTATTCCTGATGGGTAGAAGTATCTGTTAGATGTATTCCTGAATGGAAGAAGTATCTGTAGGTGGGTGTGTGGGTGGGTGGGTGTGTGGGTGGGTGGGTATGTGGGTGGGTGGGCATGTGGGTGGGCGTGTGGGTGGGCGTGTGGGTGGGTGGATATGTGGGTGGGTATGTGGGTGGGTGGGCGTGTGGGTGGGTGTGTGGGTGGGCATGTGGGTGGGCGGGTGGGTGGGTATGTGGGTGGGTATGTGGGTGGGTATGTGGGTGGGTACTGGGCATATTTGATGAGCTGTGTGGGTGGGTGGGTGGGTGGGTGTGTGGGTGGGTATGTGGGTGGGTGTGTGGGTATGTAGGTGGGTGTTTGGGTGGGTGTGTGGGTGGGTGGGTATGTGGGTGGGTGTGTGGGTATGTAGGTGGGTGTTTGGGTGGGTGTGTGGGTGGGTGGGTGGGTATGTGGGTGGGTGGGCATGTGGGGTGGGCGTGTGGGTGGGCGTGTGGGTGGGCGTGTGGGTGGGTATGTGGGTGGGTATGTGGGTGGGTATGTGGGTGGGTGGGCGTGTGGGTGGGTATGTGGGTGGGTGTGTGGGTGGGTGGGCGTGTGGGTGGGCATGTGGGTGGGTGGGTGGGTATGTGGGTGTGTATGTGGGTGGGTGGGTATGTGGGTGGGTACTGGGCACATTTGATGAGGTTTGTTAATGATCTGCTGGTTCCGGTGTTCTCTGGGTGTAGATTGCTGCATCAGCCTTTAGTCTGCTTGTTAAGTGGCTCTGAATAAGTGATTATATATATGGAAAGATTAGGAGGTGGAGGGATGGAGGGATGGAGAGATGGAGGGATAGATGGAGAGGGAGAGATAGATCGAGGGATAGATGGAGGTATAGATGGAGAGAGGGAGCGATAGATGGAGAGAGGGAAAGGTGGAGGGATGGACAGATGGAGAGATGGAGGGATAGATGGAGAGATAGATGGAGAGAGGGAAAGGTGGAGGGATGGACAGTTGGAGAGATGGAGGGATAGATAGAGAGAGGGATAGATAGAGAGAGGGAAAGACAGAAGGATAGATGAGAGATGGAGGGATAGATGTAGAGATGGCGAGGCAGGAGGTGGAAGTCAGTCCATAAGCATAAAACTGTCAGCATGGGGTTTTGGTGTGGGGTGGAGTGAGTGAAGGCGTGGCTGGAGCATGCAAAAAGTGTGGACTGAGAGACTTTAGAAAGTTTCCAGTGATTTATAAAGACAAAATCTGGACCCCTACAAATCAGCTGGGCTAGACAATCTGGACCCTCTCTTTCCAAAATTATCCGCTGAAATTTTTGCAACCCCTATTACTAGCTGGTTCAACCTCTCAACCTCTCGGTTCAAACTTCTACAGACCTATATCTATCCTACCCTGCCTTTCTAAAGTCTTTGAAAGCCTAGTTAACCTCTTAGGGCTAGGGGGCAGTATTTACGCGGCCGGTTAAAAAACGTACCCGATTTAATCTGGTTACTACTCCTACCCAGTAACTAGAATATGCATATACTTATTAGATATGGATAGAAAACACCCTAAAGTTTCTAAAACTGTTTGAATGGTGTCTGTGAGTATAACAGAACTCATATGGCAGGCAAAAACCTGAGAGATTATTTTACAGGAAGTGGCCTGTCTGACCATTTATTGGCTTTCTTTGACATCTCTTTCCAAAACAAAGGATCTCTGCGGTAACGTGACACTTCCCACAGCTCCCATAGGCTCTCAGAGCCCGGGAAAAAGCTGAACGTCGTCATTCCAGCCCCAGGCTGAAACACATTATCGCCTTTGTCAAGTGGCCGATCAGGGGACACTGGGCTTAGGTGTGTGCACAGGTCGCCCCCGTCTTTCTTTTTTTCCTCTATTTAACGAAACGCAGATTCCCGGTTGGAATATTATCGCTTTTTTACGAGATAAATTGCATAAAAATTTATTTAAAACAGCGGTTGACATGCTTCGAAGTACGGTAATGGAATATTTAGAATTTTTTTGTCACGAAATGCGCCATGCTCGTAACCCTGATTTACCATTTCGGATAGTTTCTTGAACGCACGAACAAAACGCCGCTGTTTGGATATAACGATGGATTATTTGGGACCAAACCAACATTTGTTATTGAAGTAGAAGTCCTGGGAGTGCATTCTGACGAAGACAACAAAGGTAAGAACATTTTTCTTATAGTAAATCTGACTTTGATGAGTGCTAAACCTGCTGGGTGTCTAAATAGCTAGCCCTGTGATGCCGGGCTATCTACTGAGAATATTGCAAAATGTGCTTTCACCGAAAAGCTATTTTAAAATCGGACATATCGAGTGCATAGAGGAGTCCTGTATCTATAATTCTTAAAATAATTGTTATGCTTTTTGTGAACGTTTATCTTGAGTAATTTAGTAAATTGTTAGTAAATTCCCCGGAAGTTTGCGGGGGTATGCTAGTTCTGAACGGCACATGCTAATGTAAAAAGCTGGTTTTTGATATAAATATGAACTTGATTGAACAAAACATGCATGTATTGTATAACATAATGTCCTAGGGTTGTCATCTGATGAAGATCATCAAAGGTTAGTGCTACATTTAGCTGTGGTTTGGGTTTATGTGACATTATATGCTAGCTTGAAAAATGGGTGTCTGATTATTTCTGGCTGGGTACTCTGCTGACATAATCTAATGTTTTGCTTTCGTTGTAAAGCCTTTTTGAAATCGGACAGTGTGGTTAGATAAAGGAGAGTCTTGTCTTTAAAATGGTGTAAAATAGTCATATGTTTGAGAAATTGAAGTAATAGTATTTCTAAGGTATTGGAATATCGCGCCACGGGATTAGACTGGCTGTTGCGTAGGTGGGACGATTTGGTGCCACATACCCTAGAGAGGTTAACCTGTTGGGGCTAGGGGGCAGTATTTGCACGGCTGGATAAAAAAATGTACCCGATTTAATCTGGTTACTAATCCTACCCAGTAACTAGAATATGCATATACTTATTATATATGGATAGAAAACACCCTAAAGTTTCTAAAACTGTTTGAATGGTGTCTGTGAGTATAACAGAACTCATTTGGCAGGCAAAACCCTGAGACATTTTCTGACAGGAAGTGGATACCTGACGTGTTGTATTACCTTTAAACCTATGCCATTGAAAAACACAGGGGCTGAGGAATATTTTGGCACTTCCTATTGCTTCCACTAGATGTCACCAGCCTTTACAAAGTGTTTTGAGTCTTCTGGAGGGAGATCTGACCGAACAAGAGCCATGGAACGATGATGGCCCATTAGACACCTGGCGCGCGAGTTCATGTTGGGTACCCTTGTTCCAATACGTTATAAAAGAGAATGCATTCGTCCACCTTCAATATTATTCATGTTCTGGTTAAAAAAGGCCCTAATGATTTATGCTATACAACGTTTGACATGTTTGAACGAACGTAAATACATTTTTTCCCCTCGTTCATGAAGTGAAGTCCGGCGGGCTTAGATCATGTGCTAACAAGACGGAGATTTTTGGACATAAATGATGAGCTTTTTTGAACAAAACTACATTCGTTATGGACCTGTGATACCTGGAAGTGACATCTGATGAAGAGAATCAAAGTTAATGGATTATTTACATAGTATTTTCGATTTTAGATCTCCCCAACATGGCGGCTAGTCTGTATCGCAACACGTATTTTTCTGGGCGCAGTGCTCAGATTATTGCAAAGTGTGATTTCCCAGTAAGGTTATTTTTAAATCTGGCAAGTTGATTGCGTTCAAGAGATGTAAATCTATAATTCTTTAAATGACAATATAATATTTTACCAATGTTTTCTAATTTTAATTATTTAATTTGTGGTGCTGACTTGACTGCCGGTTATTGAAGGGAAATGATTTCCTGAACATCAACGCCACAGTAAAACGCTGTTTTTGGATATAAATATGAACTTGATAGAACTAAAAATGCATGCATTGTCTAACACAATGTCCTAGGAGTGTCATCTGTTGGAGATTAGTAAAAGGTTAGTGCATCATTTTAGCTGATTTATGGTTTTGGTGACGCCTGTCTTTGAATTGGCACAACATTACACACAACTCTTGTAAATGTACTGTCCTAACATACTCTAAATTTATGCTTTCGCCGTAAAACCTTTTTGAAATCGTAAAACGTGGTTAGATTAAGGAGATGTTTATCTTTCAAAGGGTGTAAAATAGTTGTATGTTTGAAAAATTTGAATTTTGACATTTATTTGGATTCAAATTTGCCGCTCTTGAAATGCACCTGCTGTTGATGGAGTGCACCACGGGTGGGACGCTTGCGTCCCACCTAGCCCATAGAGGTTAACAAACAGATCACCGACCATTTCGAATCCCACATACTTTCTCCGCTATCAATCTGGTTTCCAAACTGGTCATGGGTGCACCTCAGCCACGCTCAAGGTCCTAAACGATATCATAACCGCCATCGATAAAAGACAATACTGTGTAGCAATCTTCATCAACCTGGCCAAGGCTTTTGACTCTGTCAATCACCGCATTCTTATCAACAGACTCAACAGCCTTGGTTTCTCAAATGACTGCCTCGCCTGGTTCAATAACTACTTTTCAGATAGAGTGGGGTGCCACAGGGTTCAATTCTTGGGCCGACTCTCTTCTCTGGATACATCAATGATGTCACTCTTGCTGCTGGTGATTCTCTGATCCACCTCTATGCAGACAACACCATTCTGTATACTTCTGGCCCTTCTTTGGACACTGTGTTAACCTGTCATGGTATAGGGGGCAGTATTTTTGATTTCGGATGAAAAACGTGCCCAGAGTAAATTGCCTAATACTCGGGCCCAGAGTCAAATATTTGCATATTATTAGTAGATTTGGATAGAAAACACTCTGAAGTTTCTAAAACTGTTTGAATGATGTCTGTGAGTATAACAGAACTCATATGGCAGGCAAAAACCTGAGAAAAATCCAACCAGGAAGTAGGAAATCTGATGCTTTTAGTCTTTGCCTATCATTGCCTATCTAACACACAGTGACTTAGGGTTCATTTTGCACTTCCTAAGGCTTCCACTAGATGTCAACAGTCTTTAGAACCTAGTTTCAGGCTTTTGCGGTGAACACAGAGCGAACAAGAAGGCCGGGAAGTTGGTGACTCAGAAAATGACATGAGTTTTGTGGCGCGCTTTCACGTGATGAGGTAGCTGTGTTCCATAACATTTTTCAAGACATTGTAATCGTCCGGTTGGAAAATTATTGAAGTTTTATGTTAACCTCTATGGGCTAGGTGGGACGCTAGCGTGCCACCCGTGGTGCACTCCATCAACAGCAGGTACATTTCAAGAGCGGCAAATTTGAATCCAAATAAATGTCAAAATTCAAATTTTTCAAACATACAACTATTTTACACCCTTTGAAAGATAAACATCTCCTTAATCTAACCACGTTTTACGATTTCAAAAAGGTTTTACGGCGAAAGCATAAATTTAGAGTATGTTAGGACAGTACATTTACAAGAGTTGTGTGTAATGTTTTGTCAAGTCAAAGACAGGGTCACCAAAACCATAAAACCAGCTAAAATGATGCACTAACCTTTTACAATCTCCATCAGATGACACTCCTAGGACATTATGTTAGACAATGCATGCATTTTTAGTTCTATCAAGTTCATATTTATATCCAAAAACAGCGTTTTACTATGGCATTGATGTTGAGGAAATCGTTTCCCTCCAATAACCGGCAGTCAAGTCAGCGTCACAAATTAAATAATTAAAATTAGAAAACATTGGTAAAATATTATATTGTCATTTAAAGAATTATAGATTTACATCTCTTGAACGCAATCAACTTGCCAGATTTAAAAATAACCTTACTGGGAAATCACACTTTGCAATAATCTGAGCACTGCGCCCAGAAAAATACGCGTTGCGATACAGACTAGACGTCATGTTGGGGAGATCTAAAATCGAAAATACTATGTAAATAATCCATTACCTTTGATTCTCTTCATCAGATGTCACTTCCAGGTATCACAGGTCCATAACGAATGTAGTTTTGTTCAAAAAAGCTCATCATTTATGTCCAAAAATCTCCGTATTGTTAGCACATGATCTAAGCCAGCCGGACTTCTCGTCATGAACGAGGGGAAAAAATATATTTACGTTCGTTCAAACATGTCAAACGTTGTATAGCATAAATCATTAGGGCCTTTTTTAACCAGAACATGAATAATATTCAAGGTGGACGAATGCATACTCTTTTATAACGTATTGGAACGAGGGTACCCAACATGAACTCGCGCGCCAGGTGTCTAATGGGACATCATCGTTCCATGGCTCTTGTTCGGTCAGATCTCCCTCCAGAAGACTCAAAACACTTTGTAAAGGCTGGTGACATCTAGTGGAAGCAATAGGAAGTGCCAAAATATTCCTCAGCCCCTGTGTTTTTCAATGGGATAGGTTTAAAGTCAATACAACACATCAGGTATCCACTTCCTGTCAGAAAATGTCTCAGGGTTTTGCCTGCCAAATGAGTTCTGTTATACTCACAGACACCATTCAAACAGTTTTAGAAACTTTAGAGTGTTTTCTATCCATATATAATAAGTATATGCATATTGTAGTTACTGGGTAGGATTAGTAACCAGATTAAATCGGGTACATTTTTTTTATCCAGACGTGCAAATGCTGCCCCCTAGCCCTAACAGGTTAAAAAGGCCCTAAAGATTGATGCTATACAACGTTTGACATGTTTCAACGATCGTAAATATAACTTTTTTAAACTTTTCGGCGTGAAATTTTGGGCGCGCTTCCTACATTTGGAGTAGCTTACTGAACGCGCTAACAACAGGGAGGTATTTGGACATAAATTATGGACTTTATCGAACAAAACAACATTTATTGTGGACCTGGGATTCCTGAAAGTGCCTTCTGATGAAGATCATCAAAGGTAAGTGAATATTTATAATGCTATTTATGATTTTAGATGACTCCAAAATGCCGGGTATCTGTATTGCCTGTTGTATTTTTCTGAGCGCCGTACTCAGATTATTGCAAAGTGTGCTTTCCCCGTGAAGCTTTTTTGAAATCTGTCACAGCGGTTGCATTCAGGAGATGTTTATCTATAATTCTTTGAATAACAGTTTAATATTTTATCAACGTTTATGATGAGTATTTTTGTAAATTATTGTGCTGATTCACCGGCAGTTTTGGAGGAAAAATATTTTCTGAACATCACGTGCCAATGTAAAATGTTTTTTTTTCTTTATCGAACAAAACATGCATGTATTGTGTAACATTGAGTCCTAGGAGTGTCATCTGATGAAGATTGTCAAAGGTTAGTGCTTAATTTTAGCTGTATTTATGGTTTTTGTGACCCCTCTCCTGCTTGTAAAATGGCTGTGTGGTTTTTCTTGTGTAGGCACTGTCCTAACATAATCTAACTTTATGCTTTCGCCGTAAAGCCTTTTTAAAATCGGACAATGTGGTTGGATTAACCTCTCTAGGCTAGGCGGGACGAATTCGTCCCACCTACGTAACAGCCACGGCTATCCTGTGGCGCGATTTTCAAAACCTTAAAAATCCTATTACTTCAATTTCTCAAACATATGACTATTTTACAGCCATTTAAAGATAAGACTCTCGTTAATCTAACCACACTGTCCGATTTCAAAAAGGCTTTACAACGAAAGCAAAACATTAGATTATGTCAGCAGAGTACCAAGCCAGAAATAATCAGACACCCATTTTTCAAGCCAGCATATAATGTCACCAAAACCCAGAAGACAGCTAAATGCAGCACTCACCTTTGATGATCTTCATCAGATGACAACCCTAGGACATTATGTTATACAATACATGCATGTTTTGTTCAATCAAGTTCATATTTATATCAAAAACCAGCTTTTTACATTAGCATGTGACGTTCAGAACTAGCATACCCCCCGCAAACTTCCGGGGAATTCGCTAACATTTTACTAAATTACTCACGATAAACGTTCACAAAAAGCATAACAATTATTTTAAGAATTATAGATACAGACCTCCTCTATGCACTCGATATGTCCGATTTTAAAATAGCTTTTTGGTGAAAGCACATTTTGCAATATTCTAAGTACATAGCCCAGGCATCACGGGCTCGCTATTTAGACACCCGGCAAGTTTAGCACTCACCATAATCATATTTACTATTATAAAAATTTCATTACCTTTTGTTGTCTTCGTCAGAATACACACCCAGGACAGCTACTTCAATAACAAATGTTGGTTTGGTCCAAAATAATCCATCGTTATATCCGAATAGCGGCGTTTTGTTCGTGCGTTCCAGACACTATCCGAAATAGTAAAGAAGTGTCGCGCGCATGGCGCAATTCGTGACAATAAAATTCTAAGTATTCCATGACCGTACTTCGAAGCATGTCAACCGCTGTTTAAAATCAATTTTTACGACATTTTTCTCGTAGAAAAGCGATAATATTCCGACAGGGAATCTCCTTTTCGGCAAACAGAGGAAAAAATCCCAAAGGCGGGGGCGGTCGGGGTCACGCGCATAAGCTAGTGTCTCTTGATGGGCCACTTGAGAAAGGCGATAATGTGTTTCAGCCTGGGGCTGGAATGACGACATTCTGTTTTTTCCCGGGCTCTGAGCGCCTATGGACGACGTGGGAAGTGTCACGTTAGAGCAGAGATCCTTAG
This sequence comes from Salmo salar, assembly GCF_965601325.2. Lineage (NCBI taxonomy): Eukaryota > Metazoa > Chordata > Actinopteri > Salmoniformes > Salmonidae > Salmo > Salmo salar. The sequence goes on from NC_138299.1 coordinate 95,991,871, forward strand.
TAAATGATAGAGATGGAAAAGAAGTTCAACAAATGGTCAGACAGGCCACTTCCTGTAAAGGAATCTCTCAGGTTTTGACCTGCCATTTGAGTTCTGTTATACTCACAGACACCATTCAAACAGTTTTAGAAAATTTAGGGTGTTTTCTATCCATATGTAATAAGTATATGCATATTCTAGTTACTGAGTAGGAGTGGTAACCAGATTAAATCGGGTATGTTTTTTATCCAGCCGTGTCAATGCTGCCCCCTAGCCCTAACAGGTTAACGAGAGGTTTATCTTTAAAATGGTGTAAAATAGTTGTATGTTTGAGAACTTTGAATTATGACATTTTGTTGTTTTGAATTTGGCGCTCTGATTTTTCACTGGCTGTTGAATAGTGTGAACCGTGGGTGGGACGGTAGCGTCCCACGCAGCCCTGAGAAGTTAATTAACAAACTTCCAGACGAGATTCAATGCCATACAACACTCCTTCCGTGGCCTCCAACTGCTCTTAAATGCAAGTAAAACGAAATGCATGCTCTTCAACCAATCGCTGCCTGCACCCGCCCGCCCGTCTAGCATCACTACTCTGGACGGTTCTGACTTAGAATATGTGTACAACTACAAATACCTATTGTGTCTGGTTAGACTGTAAACTCGATTTCCAGAGTCACATTAAGCATCTCCAATTCAAAATTAAATATAGAATCACCTTCCTATTTTGCAACAAAGCATCCTTCATTCATGCTGCCAAACATACCCTCGTAAAACTGACTATCCTACCGATCCATGACTTTGACGATGTCATTTACAAAATAGCCTCCAAAACCCTACTCAGCAAATTGGATGTAGTCTATCACAGTGCCATCCTTTTTGTCAACAAAGCCCCATATACTACCCACCACTGCAACCTGTATGCTCTCGTTGGCTGGCCCTCGCTTCATATTCGTCCACAAACCCACTGGCTCCAGGTCATCTATACGTCTTTGCTAGGCAAAGCCCCACCTTATCTCAGCTCACTGGTCACCATAGCAGCACCCAGCCGTAGCACGCTCTCCAGCAGGTATATCTCACTGGTCACCCACAAAGCCAACTCCCCCTTTGGCCGCCTTTCCTTCCAAATCTCTGCTGCCAGCAACTGGAACAAATTCCAGTCTTTGGCAGAAAAAAATCACTGAATCACTGAATCATTGGCAAAAATCACTGAAGCTGGAGTCTTATATCTTCCTCACTAATGTTAAGCATCAGCTGTCAGAGCAGCTTACCGATAGTTGCACCTGTACATAGCCTATCTGTAAATAGCCCATCCAACTACCTCATATTGTTATTTCTTTCTTTGCTCCTTTGTACCCCAGTATCTTAACTTGCACATTAATCTTCAGTGTTTAATTGCTAAATTGTAATTATTTTGCCACTATGGCCTATTTATTACCTTACCTCCCTAATCTTACTTCATTTGCACACATTGTATGTAGACTTTTCTATTGTGTTATTGACTGTACGTTTATTTATGTGTAACTCTGTGTTGTTGTTTTTGTCGCACTGCTTTGCTTTATCTTGGCCAGGTCACAGTTGTAAATGAGAACTTGTTCTCAACTGGCCTACCTGGTTAAATGTGTGTGTGTGTGTGTATGTGTGTGTGTGTGTGTGTGCGTGTGTGTGCGCGCGTGTGTGTGTGTGTGTATGCGTGTGTGTGTGTGTGTATGTGTGCATGCGTGTGTGTGTGTGTGTGTGTGTGTGTGTGTGTGTGTGTGTGTGTGTGTGTGTGTGTGTGTGAATGCGTGTGTACTCTCTGCTCTGAACTAGAGGAGCAGGAGGAAGAGGAGGAGGAAGAGGTCGAGGAGGAGGGAGGGGGAGGGAGGAAGAGGAGCAGGAGGAGGAGTACGAGGAAGAGGGGGATAAGGAAGAAGAGGGGGAGGAAGAGGGGGAGGTTTTGAACCTTGAGTCCTTGGTTGTGTCTGTTATGTCATTGCTGATCCAGCATTTTTGTTTCTCTGCTGATCTGCTGATTCCTCTTCTCTATTATGTGCTAATGTGGGCATAGAGAGCAGTGCCTCTGTCAGCCTTTCCTTCCTCAATCCTCCCCCTCACAATCCCCTGGATGAGATCTCTCTCCCTCTCATCTTCTCTTCTTCTCCCTCTCTCTCTCTCTCTCTCTCTCTATCTGCCTCTTTCACTTGTCTTCTCTCACTCTCTATCGCTCTTTCTATCATCTCTCTCTCTCGCTCATCTTCTCTCTCTCTCTCTATCTCTGCCTCTCTCTTTCTCTTGTCTTCTTTCTCTCTCGCTCTCTTTCTCTCTCTTTCTCTCTCTGTCTGTCTCTGTCTCTCTCTCTCGTCTTCCCCCACCCTCTCTCTGTTTCTCGCCTGTCTCTCCTTTCTGTCGATATGCCTTTGAGTGAGGTATATAACCCTAATGTGTTACAGGAGTACTGTACTACTATGGCTGATCCTGTAAAACAACACATTTTACTGCACCTATCTGATGTATGTGATTTTAGTATTTATTTTTAGGGTGCTGCCACATCGTCACAGTACTACGCCTCTGTCATTCCTGTATCATTGTTTCCCTAACTTTTCATAGTCTCAGACAGCTACTTGGAACTACCAACGTGATAGGGGTACATCTACTGTTCACATACACACTTACACACACACACACACACACACACACACACACACACACATACAGTACCAGTCAGAAGTTTGGACACACATAATCATTGAAAAGTTTTTCTTTATTTGTACTATTTTCTACATTGTAAAATAATAGTGAAGACATCAAACTATGAAATAACACATATGGAATCGTGTAGTAACCAAAACAGTGTTAAACAAATCAAAATATATTTTAGATGTTAGATTCTTCAAAGTAGCAACCCTTTGCCTTGATGACAGCTCTGCACACTGTTCTGCTTCTCTTTCCCATTTCCTGAAATCATCCCAATTTATCCTACTCACACACTCAAAAACAAAAATGAACAACAATATTTGATTAGGAATGTCTTCCTTTTCTTAGAATTGGTTCATTGTTATATTAAAAAAAATAGGCACTTCTTGTTCTGACAAACATGTTTTTACTTCTCTGTGTAACACATGGCTTTGTTCCCATACAGGGGTTCCCCCTTCACTAGGGGTGGGCAACTCCAGTCCTCTAGGCACTGATTGGTGTCACACAGTTTCTCCATCCCTAGCAAACACAGCTGATTAATCAAATTGCATTCTAAACTGAAGATCATGATTAGGTGATTATTGGAGTCAGGTGTGTTAGCTGTGGATGGGGTATAAACTGTGACACCAATCAGGCCCCTGAGGACTGGAATTACCCACCCCTGCCCTACACAGACCATTATATATGTCTTATACTGATATCCGCCTACACTCCAACTATAGCCCACTACTCTTCTTCTCCGTTGATCAAAGTGTGCCCTTCCATGGTAATGCTCTAATCTGCAACTATATTGTCTAACTTCTACCTCAGGACACTGTCCTGGTATCAGATAGCTCATCTGACGATTGCAAACCATGGCATATCAATTAATATTAATTCTGTACTTTGCCAACAATGAGCATTTACCCAGGAATAGTTCTGTTATAAAACAGGGTTTTCTCCACACACAGTAGAGCCCTCCTTGTCACTAAGACAAGATCGTCTTCATAGTGAAACACATTAGAGTCTTCTATCACTAAGACAAGATCTATATTTTAATGTGCACGTTAGTTATCCTTAAAGAAAGTCAGCATCACACTTCATTTTATTGTTCGGAATTGCGTATCCGTCCACTGACGCTTCTTGGCGGGTCCGAGGTGGGTTCCTTCTGCTCCACTCAGGCAGAGTATGGTTTCCCCGAGCCATGTCTAAAGCAGCCCCTGCACACAGTTAACCTTGGTGTCCCCGGGAACGATCACCAATAAAAGTTAGCCATCCCATCCTCATCGTCAAGAATTGTCGTGGAAATTCTAATCCGACAGGAAAAGACTGCAGATTCTTCAAAACAACTTATTTTATTATACGAATTGCAATTCTGGAGTGGTTGACAATCACATAAAAGGTGCTGTCAGGAGCCCAACGAATAAGAGTTGGGTCTCAGCTTTTTCTAACCTTTGTCTACATGGCAGGTTAGCAGGTGTGTGCGATCACGGTAGGAACATAGTGCACAAACAAGTGATAACGACAGTTTTGTTACTCCTTTCTGCTGATAGAAAAGGCGTTGATGCTCAAGCCAGCCTCTGTTCTATTTATATCTCCCACACAGCTGTGCCCTTGAAAAATAGGAAAAGAACAGGACAAAAAACTGGTCACTCTCAGACGGCCCTTTGTCTCTGGCCGTGTGACTAAGATGAACAGAGGCCAGATTCTTCTTACATCACCTTGAAACAGACAGTGGACATTTACAGGCTTAAGGCTCATACAGGGCATGGTCATAACATAGTTTATCATTTTCCACCATATTCCACCTGCGTGTGCGTGTGTGTGTGTGGACCATTACAATGTCCCCCAGGGAGCACTTCAGGGAGCAGTGTTGCAGTAGAACTGCTGACGGGCCCTCTGACAGCCTGGGAGCATTAAGCACAGGGGCTCCCACTGCCCACTCAGCCATGACGATGTCAATTCCTTTTAATAAGGCTCTCTATCTCTCAATTCAATTTAATTTCAAGGGATTTTCTGGCATGGGAATCATACTGTATGTTTACATTGCCAAAGTGAAATAGATCATAAACAAAAGTGAAATAAACAATCACAAATGATAAGTAAACATTACACAAACAAAAGTTTCAAAATAATAGAGACATTTGAAATCTCTCTCTCTTTACAGCACTATATATCTTTCTCTCCCTCTCTCTCTCTCTCCCTCTCTCTCTCCCTCCCAGTCTCTCTTAATCTCTCTCTGCCTCTCCTCCAAACTCTCTCTCCCTCTCCTCCTTGCGACATGGTGTGCTGCGGTGCGGAACCCTAATTGGTTATCTTAACCTTCAGAGCCCAATGAGCAGCCTGCTGGCTGTAATAAAGCCTCAGGATTCACAGGCAGGTAATAAAACGGAGGGGTCTTTTAAAGAGGGACAGGTTATAAAACAGAGAGGCCTTATCCTCTTAAATGTAAAGTCCCATATTTGGGGAACCTAATAGATTGTTTTATTCAATTCAGTCTGGTATGAGAACGGTAGCCCCTATCTGCAAAAGCAGGGTGTCTGCGGAAAGCTGAGTATCTTGGCTATTTAGCTGTGCCTTAAAATCTTTGCTGTGACTTACTACCATATATGGGCATGAGAATGTACAAGGGCAGGCCGAGCCGATGGCCTAATTTCAAGGCGCAGAGAAGCGAGATCAGCGGGTTTGGAGAGAAAAAGGAGGCGGAGGCGGATAATGAAGTGGATTCTGAATCTAATGGCATTAGAATCAAGGAGAATTGGAATATTGTCCAAAAAACGGAGCAAAGTAGAGTACAGTGATGAGAATGACCCTTCGTATCTTGTAGGAGTTTGTTAATGAAGAGCAGCTGATCAAATTAGCGATCTTGAGGAATCCGTTTCAGATATCTAAACTGGTCTAAAGAGTGCTGGGTAGAGTGACGGCTGTGAGGGCTTTTTTGTGCTTCTGCAGCTCAGAAGGAACGTGTGTTGCGTCTCACCCAATTTGATCCGTTTTAAGTGTCGTGTGTGTTTCCTAGGAACAGGGAACCCCTCTAGGGGGTTATATCTGGCGTCTCGTGTGAAGTGGATGCTGAAGTGATTGATGCACATCGGATGAAACACGTGGTGAATTATGAAAAAGTCTATCTGTTCTTTCGTTTTTTGATATGGTGTCTCTCCCTACTCCAGTGCAGTTAGGGTATATAAACTACAGAGTCAGCGCATTCCCTGTAGCTCAGTTGGTAGAGCATGGTGTTTGCAACACCAGGGTTGTGGGTTTGATTCCCACAGGGGGCCAGCACAGAAAAAAAATGTATGAAATGTATGCATTCACTACTGTAAGTCACTCTGGATAAGAGCATCTGCTAAAATGACTAAAATGTAAATGTAAGCATTTATCCCAAGACCAATGCAGTGGAAAAGATCATATCATGTGTTTTAAAAGTGATGAAAATGTGACCTGTTGTAATTGTGGTGGGAACCATGAAGCCACAAGGGTGAAAGAGGTGGCCAAAGTCAAGGCTGTACAGAGCATTTCATGTGCAGCACCTGTTAAAAGGGTTGAGGGTTTGAATAGTGCACCGGAAGAGTCCATGGTGCTGGATAGGCCTTCCCTGCAGGCTGCAGGGGTTGGCTTTCACCAGCACGATCCTGACATTTTAAAGGTTAAGAAGGTGGACTTTGTGGCCTTTATAGCTGTGGTAATTAATGGCACTGCCAAGGTGGAGGGAAGGTCCAGGAAGATAGAAATCATAGTGGATGCGGCGGAGCGGTTCCTCAGACTGAAGAGTTCTCGGCGAAAGAATTACATGGAATATTGGAACAAGCCGTACCAACCTCTCAGGTCCTAGAGCCTGAGAAGGGGGATATGGAGAATTAAATGAAGGAAGAAGTGGGAGTTTTGTTTTGTTTTGTCAATGTACTATTTTTATTTGGGTAGATTAAGTTAGTTTCCCTATTACGTATGGACTTTCTGTCCAGTTGGTGGCGGCAATACACCTTTTTGGGTTGTAGTCCACCATAAAACCCACAAAAGAAGAAGAAGACCTAATTTCAAAATGGCTGCTACCTATATTCCGGTTAGTGTCGTGAGGCATAAACGAAATAAACACGGAATACGTCGATAATCACCAAAAGCCGGGACTCCACAGATCATGAGAATGTCTTATTTGTCTGCTTGTGACCTAAATAAATAAAATGTTATTGGTCACATACATATGGCTAGCAGATGTTATTGTGAGTGCAGCAAAATGCTTAATAATGAGCTTGGAGGGTACTATGGTGTTGAATGCTGAGCTATAGTCAATGAACTGCATTCTTACGTAGGTATTCCTCTTGTCCAGATTTAAGTGGGTCTAGGGTATCAGGTAAGGTGGAGGTGATATGATCCTTGACTAGCCTCTCAAAGCACTTCATGAAGACAGAAGTGAATGCTACGGGGCGATAGTCATTTAGTTCAGTTACCTTTACCTTCTTGGATACAGGAACAATGGTGGCCATCTTGAAACATGTGGGGATAGTAGACTGGGATAGAGAGAGATTGAATATGTCCGTAAACACACCAGCCAGCTGGTCTGCGCATGCTCTGAGGACGCGGCTAGGGATGCTGTCTGGGCCGACACCCGTGCAAGGGTTAACAAGTTTAAATGTCTTACTCACGTCGGCCACAGAGAAGGAGAGCCCACAGTCCTTGATAGTGGGCCGCGTCGGTGGCACTGTGTTAACCTCAAAGCGGGCAAAGAAGGTGTTTAGTTTGTCTGGAAGCAAGACGTTTGTGTCCGTGACATGGTTTTCCTTTTGTAGTCCGTGATTGTCTGTAGACCCTGCCACATACTTCTCATGTCTGAGCCGTTGAATTGCGATTCCACTTCATCTCTATACTGACATTTCGCTTGTTTGATTGCCTTGCGGAGGGAATAACTGCACTGTTTGTATTCGGCCATATTCCCGGTCACCTTTCCATGTATAAATTCAGTGGTTCGCGCTCTCAGTTTTGAACGAATGCCGCCATCCATCCACGGTTTCTGGTTAGAGTAGGTATTAATAGTCACAGTGTAAATAACATGTCATATGCACTTCCTTATAAACTCACTCACCAAATCAGCGTGTACGTGGATATTATTCTCTGAGGCTACCTGGAACATTTCACAGTCTGCGTGATCAAAACAATCTACCGTTATTGACCACCAGCCCCGAGAGTCAAAATGTTTATTTTACACAACGTTTTCACCAAACAGGAAACATCTTACATGGTAAACTTTGATTTGGTCTTTGTTTGAGCTACATGGAGGGTATGAAATGAATGCTGAGGTTGGTAGGAACAAATCTAGTCTATTGCCAATGTTATCTGATGATGTATGACTTAATAGCAACATAGTCGCTTGGTGGACATTCTATCTTTGTGCATCAAAAATATGATGTCGCCTGCTTACGCACAGTAGGCATCCATTACACAGGGGATTGGCTACTATGCCACTTTGACAGTCTTGTAGCCAATGAGATAAGCTGTCCAGCGATATGCAGTTGAACTGGGTGGGACAAAGCAAGGCCTAGATCATTTTATGTGTTATTGCCACCTGGCTCAGAGACGAGACTCACCCAAACATGCTACATTACATTGTAAACAGATTTCATCGCTTTAATTTAAGTCCTCCCCCCTTGAGAAGATGGTTTCTCAAGGGGGGAAAAAAGGTAAAAACTAAGAATATCAAACAGGAAACTGAAAACAGGCAACTATGAAGAAGTATATTGACATAGAAGCTTTGAATAAAATACTGGTCGGACTTGGATCAGGAGAGCAATTTGGGCAACGAGGATTTCGACTCAGCCAACAAAGATTGCTTTCTAGAAGGATTGGATCCACTTTTAGATCTGTATGTCAATTATTTTAATGACTTTATATAGCTAATTTACTATATGTATTTGATTTTTTTATAAATTGTCTGCTTTTTGTGCTTTGGATTTAGTTGACATAGGCCTATGTAACAAGGCAGCTTCATTAAATAGTACCCGCAAAACACCAGTCTCAACGTCAACAGTGAAGAGGCGACTCCGGATGCTGGCCTTCTAGGCAGAGTTGCAATGAAAAAGCCATATCTCAGACTGGCTAATAAAAAGAAAAGATTAAGATGGGAAAAAGAACACAGACACTGGACAGAGATATGGCTTTTTCTTTGCAGCTGCCTAGAAAGCCAGCACCCCGGAGTTGCCTCTTCACTGCTGACGTTGAGGCTGGAGTTTTGCAGGTACTATTTAATGAAGCTGCCAGTTGAGGACTTGTGAGGTGTCTGTTTCTAAAACTAGACACTCTAATGTACTTGTCCTCTTGCTCAGTTGTGCACCGGGGCCTCCCACTCCTCTTTCTATTCTGGTTAGAGACAGTTTGCTCTATTCTGTTTAGAGACAGTTTGAGCTGTTCTGTGAAGGGAGTAGTACACAGCGTTGTACGAGATCTTCAGTTTCTTGGCAATTTCTCACCTGGAATAGTCTTCATTTGTCAGAACAAAAATTCAGAACAAAGGTCTTTGTTTCTACCCATTTTGAGCCTTTAATCGAACCCACAAATACTGATGCTCCAGATACTCAACTGGTCTAAAGAAGGACAGTTTTATTGCTTCTTTAATCAGAAAAACAGTTTTCAGCTGTGCTAACATAATTGCAAAACGGTTTTCTAATGATCAATTAGCCTTTTAAAATTATAAACTTGGATTAGTTTACACACCGTGCCATTGGAACACAGGAGTGATGGTTGCTGATAATGGGCCTCTGTACGCCTATGTAGAAATTCCATTAAATCAGCTGTTTCTAGCTACAATAGTAATTTACAACATTAACGATGTCTACACTGTATTTCGGATTAATTTGTTATTTTAATGGACAAAAATGTGCATTTCTTTCAAAAACAAGGACATTCCTAAGTGACCCCAAACTTTTGAACGGTAGTGTACATAAAAAAAATATATATGAAAGAACGTGGCCTTATAAAGGCACTACAAAGAACAACAGATAGTCCCCCCAGATAGTCTCCATATATACTTCCATAAATGTTTTCAACTGGTACGGGGGGACCTTCAGAGGAGGGGTCGTACGACTGTTCTGCCGCTATTAGCCGGCTCATCACTCATGCAGCTTGCGTACCGCTCCGGTGCTCCATGTCCTTTCCTACCACTCTGCGTTTACACTCAAGGTGGGGGGAAAAACTCCAGCTCCAAATTCGCTCCATTCATTAAAATCACATTTTAACTAACACCCATCTATTTTTTATGACTACCTGGACCTACCAATAGTTGAAGTATTGCAACCAAACCATATGGATTTCAATGAAAAGTATTTGAATAAACATGAAAAGGTGAATGTAAGAAGCGAACGTAATTTTAAATATGCTGCATGTCATATTAAATAGCATGTAGGGTAGTAGGGGGTAACTGGCTCCCCGAGGTAACTGCCCACCCCCACCTGTAATTCACATAAAGACCACAAGATGGCACAATTCATTTTCCAATACTTTCCCTGGCTGTCACTGTTCTTGCTGAACAAAAAATGTCCTCTGTGTCGTCAAAACTTTTGGAGGTATTACATCAAAATGATTTAGTGGTGAGTTGATGTTTTTAAATGTTGAAGAAGTTGTAGATATATTCCAATGAAGTTAGATCTATATATATATAGATCTGTATAATATATACAGTGGGGGGAAAAGTATTTGATCCCCTGCTGATTTTGTACGTTTGCCCACTGACAAAGAAAGGATCAGTCTTTAATTTTAATGGTAGGTTTATTTGAACAGTGAGAGACAGAATAACAACAAAAATATCCAGAAAAACGCATGTCAAAAATGTTATAAAATGATTTTCATTTTAATGAGGGAAATAAGTATTTGACCCCCTCTCAATCAGAAAGATTTCTGGCTCCCAGGTGTCTTTTATACAGGTAACGAGCTGAGATTAGGAGCACACTCTTAAAGGGAGTGCTCCTAACCGCAGCTTGTTACCTGTAAAAAAGACACCTGTCCACAGAAGCAATCAATCAGATTCCAAACTCTCCACCATGGCCAAGACCAAAGAGCTCTCCAAGGATGTCAGGGACAAGATTGTAGACCTACACAAGGCTGGAATGGGCTACAAGACCATAGCCAAGAAGCATGGTGAGAAGGTGACAACATTTGATGCGATTTTTCACAAGTGGAAGAAATACAATAGAACTGTCAATATCCCCCGACCTGGGGCTCCATGCAAGATCTCACCTCGTGGAGTTGCAATGATCAGGGGCGGAAATCCCGGGGGGGACGGGGGGGACACGAAAAATATGATTTGTCCCCCCCAATATATCACTGAAACATAACTATGTAATTTGAATAATATTAATAATACGCAATGAAAGCAATTGTGCTGATTATAGACACTTAATAGCGCGTTTTTAAGTTTCAAAAGATTGCGACCTCCCCCACCCTTTGCCTCACAATGGTTTGATCCACTGCCAGTTTCTTAGTTGGCAAGCTAACAGAGGGGTCGTATCTATTGTCTGAAAGGCACTCAACGAACGTAACTGACGTGAGGTTAATCCAGTCAATCGCGAACACACACTAGCTGAATATGCAGAGCTAGCGCGCAAATATTAACTAGCTAGTACCTATTCCATTTATGTTGCCTCGTCAAAGATGGAATCTTTGCTATCGTCAATTTATTCCAAGATCAGCATGCAGATGATGTAAGTTAGTGCTTCAAAGTCCCTGTGATAAGGTTAGCGATAAACTGAAGTCCAAACTGAACAGAACTACACTCTCTTCTACCATTGTCTTAAATATATTTAATGGTCTCGTTGCAAAAGCTAAATTGTCGCAAGGGAACTTTTATTTATTTATTTTATTTAACCCGGGTAGAAAAGATTATAGCAAACACCACTGAAACGGAATTGGTGCTCGCTAGCTTTGCAAATTCAGCTATTGTTGGAAGCCAGCCAATATGAAACAAATTATTAAAATTACAAAAGGTTGCAGCATATGTTGTGTAAATGGTGAACTCATACAGCTGTCAACTCTTGTAATTTTAATCCATTTCACATTTGCTAGCTACCTTTTAGATCGAAGCCCAAATAGAATGATAAAAGATAAGATGAAAGAAGCCCATCTCCTACTGTAAATAACCTACACACTGTGTGTGTGTGTAGCCAGCCAGCCAGGTAGAAAAATGGCAGAAAAATAAAAGACAGACATCAGAGTATTTTTCAGTACACCAAAACGCAAAGTAAGAACCCTAGTAGCCTAATATCTCAAAGACTAGTTGATAAAATATTCATAAGAAAGAAATGAAATTCTAATGGAAATGTTTCACAATGATGTCATTGGGCAGAGCAGGCAACAGATGGCACACAGACAGCAGAGTTGGGGACAGATATGCAGGGACAGACTGGCAGAGACAGGGAGTCTCAGGGAAGTTTGTTGAGTCTTTGTTTGGTAACATTATGAAAGGTTCTCCATTTTTTTTACTTGTAAAATAGGAACATAATTGGAAAATGCCATGGATACCCCCACTCTCAACTTAAACTGGTGACTGAACTAAGATTTGTTAAAGGCAATGGTATTTCTGTTGTGATTAGTTGTGTAGTTTTGGGTACCGGTAGTTAGGAGTACAGCAAACACCTTATTTCTTTGGTTCCTCAATATACATTTACCATATTACAATGTAGGCTATGTGTTACAGCACTACTTTTGGTGTCCCGCTCAGGAATTGCTCTTGAGAAAATTTCATGTAATTGTCCCCTCCAAAGTTGATATCAGATTTTCGCCCCTGGCAATGATCATGAGAACGGTGAGGAATCAGCCCAGAACTACACGGGAGGATCTTGTCAATGATCTCAAGGCAGCTGGGACCATAGTCACCAAGAAAACAATTGGTAACACACTACGCCGTGAAGGACTGAAATCCTGCAGCGCCCGCAAGGTCCCCCTGCTCAAGAAGACATATACAGACCCGTCTGAAGTCTGCCAATGAACATCTGAATGACTCAGAGGACAACTGGTGAAAGTGTTGTGGTCAGATGAGACCAAAATTGAGCTCTTTGACATCAACTCAACTCGCCGTGTTTGGAGGAGGAGGAGGAGGAATGCTGCCTATGAGCCCAAGAACACCATCTCCACCGTCAAACATGGAGGTGGAAACATTATGCTTTGGGGGTGTTTTTCTGCTAAGGGGACAGGACAACTTCACTGCATCAAAGGGACGATGGACGGGGCCATGTACCGTCAAATCTTGGGTGAAAACCTCCTTCCCTCAGCCAGGGCATTGAAAATGGGTCGTGGATGGGTATTCCGGCATGACAATGACCCAAAACACACGGCTAAGGCAACAAAGGAGTGGCTCAAGAAGAAGCACATTAAGGTCCTGGAGTGGCTTAGCCAGTCTCCAGACCTTAATCCCATAGAACATCTGTAGAGGGAGCTGAAGGTTCGAGTTGCCAAACGTCAGCCTCGAAACCTTAATGACTTGGAGAAGATCTGCAAAGAGGAGTGGGACAAAATCCCTCCTGAGATGTGTGTAAACCTGGTGGCCAACTACAAGAAATGTCTGACCTCTGTGATTGCCAACAAGGGTTTTGCCACCAAGTACTAAGTCATGTTTTGCAGACGGGTCAAATACTTATTTCCCTCATTAAAATGCAAATCATTTTATAACATTTTTGAGATGCGTTTTTCTGGAATTTTTGGTCGTTATTCTGTCTCTCACTGTTCAAATAATCCTACTATTAAAATTATAGACTAATAATTTCTTTGTCAGTGTGCAAACGTACAAAATCAGCAGGGGATCAAATACTTTTCCCCCCACTGTATATATATATATATATATATATATATACAAGTAGGAAAGCCTTAATATAAGTAATCCACTTGGTTAGAGAGAAAAATGTAGATCATTTTTTTGTAAAGTAGTAATATGTTGGATGAGTGTGTTGGGGGCAACTCGCGACACAGGTAGATGCGGTGGATTGAGATGCACACACCTGTACACCATGCAGCCCAGGTTACAGCGAGTGTGTTTGTGGTTCAGAGTTGTCCTCCTCACTGTCAGCCCTCCTCTCAGAGAGCCAGTCAGCCCTCCTCTCAGTCAGCCAGCTAAGCAGACTAGAGCACACTGCCTCATCAGCCCCTGACCTGCTATAAAATGCTTGCTTTTTCTCACACACACTCACATACACACACACACAAGTGCACACATACAAACACACACACCTTACCGTGTCTTTAAAACGCCTCATCATCACAGGGACAGGTCCTTAGAGCTGTTAATGCTAAGGTCCCATTCCCCTTGTAACCTCCTCAGAAGACCATGGTCTGTGTCTCAAATGGCACCCTATTCCCTTTAGGATGCACTACTTTGACCAGGGCCCATTAAGTTCTGGTCAAAAGTAGTGCACTATTTAGGGAATAGGGTGCCATTTGGGACATCCTAATAACTCTCTTGCCCGGGTGGCGAAAGTCCAAATAACTGCCTAGTCCTCCTTGTTCAGGTAGAATATCTCTCTTATGTCCTTCACCTCTCCACCATTCCTCTCTTTCTCCTCATCCCACTCTCTCTCCATCCCTCTAGCTAGACATCCCTTTTTCTCTCCGACCCTCCCGCCCTCTCTCTCCTCTCTACCTCCCTCCCTGCAGCCTGGCCTAAGCGACATAGGAAACATACTTTAAGTGTTTCTGAGCACCTCCAAGATATATGATACCTACTAATGGTCTAGTTACTTTAGACAGAAACTAAAGTTGGGCGGTTGGTTAGCGAGGATGGGTGGGTGTAATCTGTGACAGTCTAGCAGTCCAAAGGCTGCATGTTCGAGTTGGTCTAATATAATCTTAACCCATTTCACCTTCTCTGCTACGTAAATTCACCTAATATTTGTCGTTTTAGTAAATTATCCCTCCTTCTCCTTTGTTGTCACAGCGCCACAAGCAACCTGGTCTCAGATAAAGGTGTGCAATACTATATGTTCTTCTACAGATGTTGGATCTTCATTTGAGCCAGTTTGCTACATCAGGAAAATAACCCTGCAGCAACATGAAATGTGAATTATTATGTGAATTATAATTAATGGACATTTTATGTAGGGGTTGATCCATTTTTCTTCAGGGCAAATCAAGTCTGACATTTTAAAGTGGAAATTAAAAACTTTAGAAGCCATTTTTAAACCTTGAATACCCTACAGGAAAATTCTCAGCAACAAAAGAGAAACATTTTTACTTGCTTCTCCTTCTCCACTCCACTCCCCTCCTTCTCCTATCAATGAAATGTATTTATTAAGCCGTTTTTACATCTCCACCCCTCCCCCTCCTCATTCCCACCCCCTCCTCCTATCCCTCATTCTCCACCCCCTCCTCCACACCCCTCCTCCTTCTCCTTCTTCTTCAGGCCATCTAATGCGATAGACCACCAAAGCATCAACTGAATGTTAAATGTGTTTCCTGTCAGGCATTTTAATTGTCTGTATTGTCTACTTGTTGCATGTTTAAGTCTTAATTTGCAATTGTTTGTAATGTCTTACTAATTGGTGTTGGACCCCAGGAAGATGAGCTAACGTTACGGCGTTAGCTAATGGGGATCCCCCCCAAAAATCACAAATTCTCCTTCTCCACCCCTCCTTCTCCACCCCATCCTCCTCCTCCTTCTCCACCCCTCCTTCTCCACCCCTCTCCGTCCTCTTCCTCCTTCTCTATCTCCTCCTCCTCCTTCTTTACCTCTTCCTCCATCTTCTCCACCCCTCCTTCTCTACCCCTCCTCCTCCTTCTCTACCTCCTCCTCCTTCTCTACCTCTTCCTCCTCCACCTTCTCCACCCCTCCTTCTCCACCCCTCATCCTCCTTCTCCATCTCTTCCTCCTTCTCTACCTCCTCCTCCTTCTCTACCTCTTCCTCCTCCTCCTTCTCCACCTCCTCCATCTCTAACCCCTCCCCCCTCCTTCTTCTCCACCTCCTTCTTCTCTACCCCCTCCTCCCCCTCCTCCTTCTTCTCCACCCCTTCTCCACCCCTCCTCCTTCTCTACCTCCTCCTCCTTCTCCACCTCCTCCTTCTCCACCTCCTCCTTCTCTACCTCCTCTTTCTCTACCTCCTCCTACTTCTATACCTCCTTCTCCTCCTTCTCTACCACCTCCTCCTCCTCCTCCACCTCCTCCATCTCTACCCCCCTCCTCCTTTTTCTCCACCTCTCCTCCTCTACCCCCTCCTCCTCCTTTTCCACCTCCTCCTTCTCCACCCGTCATCCTCCTCCTCCTCCCCTAGCTCTTCCTCCTCCGCCTCCCCAGCCAACCCGGACCACCTTGTGACATGAACCAGATTTGTAGTGGTCAGCAGTACAGAAAGCTGTGGTAGGTTTTGCTACTGATTTTCCTCTTTATTTAGTGTTGCGTTGTGGTGTGAGCTCTCCTGGGTAGGTTTATTGAGAACAGTAAAAACATTATAGAGAAACTTGCCATTTTAGGACCGTTTTGAATTATTCATAATGTGTGTCTTAAATGGCACTCTATTCCCTATATAGTGCACTACATTTGACCAGAGGCGTAGCTATGTAGGAAATAGTGTGCCATTTTAAGACTGTTTTGAATTATTCATAGTGTAGTTTCAGGCCAGGTAAATACGTTTATTACTATTCCTCAGTGATTCGTAAACTTGTTCTCATCCTTCCCCTCTGGTATTAGACTTTATGTTTGTATCCTAAGGGAAGTTTTTGGAAAATATGGTGTCAGCACAAACACATGCACACACACGCGCGCACACACACACACACACACACACACACACACACACACACACACACACACACACACACACACACACACACACACACACACACACTCTGATTGCTCTAGTGCTGAATCAGGGCTAGGTGGGGTAGGTGGGGGTAGGTGGGCTAGGTGGGGGTGTGGTCTGATTCAGCTGTGGGCTAGGTGGGGGTGTTGTCTGATTCAGCTGTGGAATAGGTGGGGGTGTGGTCTGATTCAGCTGTGGGATAGGTGGGGGTGTGGTCTGATTCAGCTGTGGGATAGGTGGGGGTGTGGTCTGATTCAGCTGTGGGATAGGTGGGGGTGTGGTCTGATTCAGCTGTGGGATAGATGGGGGTGTGGTCTGATTCAGCTGTGGGATAGGTGGGGGTGTGGTCTGATTCAGCTGTGGGATAGGTGGGGGTGTGGTCTGATTCAGCTGTGGGATAGGTGGGGGTGTGGTCTGATTCAGCTGTGGGATAGGTGGGGGTGTGGTCTGATTCAGCTGTGGGATAGGTGGGGGTGTGGTCTGATTCAGCTGTGGGATAGGTGGGGGTGTGGTCTGATTCAGCTGTGGGATAGGTGGGGGTGTGGTCTGATTCAGCTGTGGGATAGGTGTAAGGGGGTGGTGTGTGTTTTTTTGTTGAGCCAAATTACTACTTGTTTCACCATCCTCTCATATATCTTCCTCATTTATCCCTTTTGTGGTTTTCATGTTTTTGTTTTTCACTCAATGTTCACGGGTCTGACCCACAGCATTATTGGGTTTAAAAAAAAACAGCCATAACAATTTACATAAAAATACTTAATACTTAGATGTTGACTTATAAATTACAAGCAATATAGACCGTATACATGGTCAATACTTGCCATTTACCTCTGTTAGATCACATTTATAAATAAAAGTGGTATTTGTTTGTATAATGTGATTTTCTTTTAACAAAAACAAAAATCAATTATAATCAAGACATGGATGGAATAAATCATGTTTATGTTGAACAAATATAAATGAAACAAGGTTTTCATCACTATTGATGTTTATTGCTTTGAACTGAACAAGTTGGAAGGACAAATTATATATACAGTATTTTTATGGAAATAGTAAATGAGCCCCATTGAACATAAATTAAGGCCAGTCTACACACCACATGAGGGACAGAGTTTTACTGTGTGTGTGTTGTACATGTATTTATTGCACTTGATGCATGTGTACTGTGTCTTCCTGTCCTTCTTGGGTCCACACACATCCCAGCGCTTCTTCTTGATGCTACTGGCTGCAATCTAGAATGATGAAAACACAAATTCCTGAAGTAATATGTCACTCACATACAGTTGAAGTCGGAAGTTTACGTATACCTTAGCCAAATACATGTAAACTCAGTTTTTCACAATTCCTGACATTTAATCCTAGTTAAAACGCCCTGTCTTAGGTCAGTTGGGATCACCACTTTATTTTAAGAATGTGAAATGTCAGAATAATAGTAGAGAGAATTATTTATTTCAGCTTTTATTTCTTTCATCACATTCCCAGTGGGTCAGAAGTTTACATTCACTCAATTAGTATTTGGTAGAATTGCCTTTGTCACGTCCTGACCATAGAAAGATGTTAATTTCTATGGTAGAGTAGGTCAGGGCGTGACAGGGGGTGTTTTGTGTTTTTCTATGTTTTCTATTTCTATGTTCTTAGGTTCTAGTTTTTGTATTTCTATGTTGGTTTGTTTGGGATGATCTCCAATTGGAGGCAGCTGGTCCTCGTTGCATCTAATTGGAGATCATACTTAAGTAGGGGTTTTTCTTCCCGGGTTTTGTGGGTGATTATTTTTGAGTAGTGTTTGTTTCTCCTCTGCGTCACGGTTTGTTGTTTTGTCAATTCAGTTTATTTATGTATTGCAAAGTTTCACAGATTAAATAAAATGTGGAACTACACACACGCTGCACTTTGGTCCACTCGTCCTTTTGACAGCCGTGACAGAATCACCCACCACCAAGGGACCAAGCAGCGTGATATGGACCAGTGGACATTTGAGGAGATGAGGAGGAGTATATCCAGGGCTTTGGAGGATTTAGGTGCAGGAGAAAGGCGCCTCCCATGGGAACAAGGGAAGCACGAGAGGCAGCCCCCCCAAAAATTTTGGGGGGCACACGGGGAGATTGGCAGAGTCAGGTTGGAGACCTGAGCCAACTCCTCGTGCTTACCGTGAGGTGTGTGTCACCAGTCTGACGCCACCTGTGCCAGCCCCACGCATCAGGTCTCTAGCGCGCCTGCCCAGTCCGGTGTGTCCTGTTCCTGCTCCTTGCACTCGCCCTGAGGTGCGTGTTACCAGTCTGGCGCCACCTGTGCCAGTTTCACGCATCAGGCCTCCAGTGTGTCTTCCCAGTCCAGAGCTTCCGGCGACAGTTCCCAGTCCAGAGCTTCCGGCGATGTTCCCCAGTCCGGTGAGACCTGTTCCGGCTCCACGTAAGAAGCCTCCAGTGATGATCCATGGTACGAAGCCTGTAGGGATGATCCATGGCACGAAGCCTGTAGGGATGATCCATGGCACGAAGCCTGTAGGGATGATCCATGGCACGAAGCCTGTAGGGATGATCCATGGCACGAAGCCTGTAGGGATGATCCATGGCACGAAGCCTGTAGGGATGATCCATGGCACGAAGCCTGTATGGATGATCCATGGCACGAAGCCTGTAGGGATGATCCATGGCCCGGAGCCTGTAGGGATATTCCATAGCAAGAAGCCTGTAGGGATGATCCATGGCCTGGAGCCTGTAGGGATAATCCATGGCAAGACGCCTGTAGGGATGATTCATGGCGCGGAGCCTACAGTGATGATCCATGGCATGGAGCCTGTAGCTACGATCCCCAGCCCGGAACCTCCTGAGACGGCCTGCAGCCCGGAACCTCCTGAGACGGCCTGCAGCCCGGAACCTCCTGAGACGGCCTGCAGCCCGGAACCTCCTGAGACGGCCTGCAGCCCGGAACCTCCTGAGACGGCCTGCAGCCCGGAACCTCCTGAGACGGCCTGCAGCCCGGATCCTCCTGAGACGGCCTGCAGCCCGGAACCTCTGGCGGTGATCTACAGTCCGGTTCCTCTGACGGTGATCTACAGTCCGGTTCCTCCGACGACAATCCACGGTCCAGTGTTACTGAAGCAGAGGGATCATCGGGTGGAGCGGGGGTTACGCCTCGAACCGGAGCTGCCTCCTCTGCTGGAGGATCCGCTGGAGGATAAGGTTATGTGGACTGCACTAGAGCCGCCATAGACAGGAGTTACCCACCCTACCCTCCCTTTTGTTTTTTGTTTTTTTGGGGGGGTTTGTTGTTGTGTTTAGGTGCAGTTGGAGTCCACACCTTTGGGGGGGTACTGTCACGTCCTGACCATAGTAAGATGTTATTTTCTATGGTAGAGTAGGTCAGGGCGTGACAGGGGGTGTTTTGTGTTTTTCTATGTTTTCTATTTCTATGTTCTTAGGTTCTAGTTTTTGTATTTCTATGTTGGTTTGTTTGGGAAGATCTCCAATTGGAGGCAGCTGGTCCTCGTTGTCTCTAATTGGAGATCATACTTAAGTAGGGGTTTTTCTTCCTGGGTTTTTTGGGTGATTTATTTATGAGTAGTGTTTGTTTCTCCTCTGCGTCACGGTTTGTTGTTTTGTCAATTCAGTTTATTTATGTATTGCAAAGTTTCACAGATTAAATAAATGTGGAACTACACACAAGCTGTACTTTGGTCCGCTCCTCCTTTTGACAGCCATGACAGCCTTTAAATTGTTTAACTTGGGTCAAGCATTCTTCACAAGGTCCTTTGCTGTTGTTCTGGGATTGATTTGCAATTTTCGCACCAATGTACGTTCATCTCTAGGAGAAAGAACGCGTCTCCTTTCTGAGCGGTATGATGGCTGCGTGGTCCCATGGTGTTTATACTTGAGTACTATTTGTACAGATGAACGTGGTACCTTCAGGCATTTGGAAATTGCTCCCAAGGATGAACCAGACTTGTGGAGGTCTACAATTTTTTTTCTGAGGTCTTGGCTGATTTCTTTTGATTTTCCCATGATATCAAGCAAAGAGGCACTGCGTTTGAAGGTAGGCCTTGAAATACATCCACAGGTACACCTCCAATTGACTCAAATGATGTAAATTAGCCTATCAGAAGCTTCTAAAGTGATGACATAATTTTCTGGAATTTTCCAAGCTGTTTTAAGGCACAATCAACTTAGTGTATGTAAACTTCTGACCCACTGGAATTGTGATACAGTGAATTAAAAGTGAAATAATCTGTCTGTTTACAATTGCTGCAAAATTACTGTCATGCACAAAGTAGATGTCCTAACCGACTTTCCAAAACTATAGTTTGTTAACAAGATATTTGTGGAGTGGTTGAAAAACACGTTTTAATGACTCCAACCTGAGTGTATGTAAACTTCTGACTTCAACTGTATATAGTTACAGCAGGCCAAGGTAGGAGAGTCAGACACACATGCAACAACGTCACTCACACTTACTTTCGGTATTGGAGTTGTTGGTTCTGTGGGTCGGGCAGATGGGGCACCAGCATCCTCCTCCTGAATCCTCCTCACAATAGCTGCAGAAGCTGGGGTCCTTGGGATATGTTGCCTCCTCTGATTTCAGGTCTTACCAATGCCTTGCCCAGCTCCTCTAGAAAGAGCCGTCTCCTCTGGAGCTTCCCTCTGTTCCAATCTGGGTTCAATGCCATCCAGATGACAAACGCGTTGTACGCCGAGCTGTCCAAGATGTTGAAGAATATCACAAGTGGCCAGCATAGGGTTCCTCTTTTGCAGCTGTAGCCTGTCACCGGCTTGTCTAAATAGTCCGCCCCTCCTTTTGTGGCATTGTAATTCATTATTATTTCTGGGTTTTGATGTTCTTGGCCACTGATTCTCCCATCACTATACAGCGTACTCATGAGTACCACATTTTTGTCTTTCTTTGGCACGTAGGACACTAGGGATGTGTCTGCTGTGAACACAAACTTAGAGGAATTGATAGGCCTGTTCACTGTATTCAACAACTAAGGTGGGAGCTCTGACTCGTCCTGTTCCTACCATTGTCAGCTTCTTCTTGAGGAGCTCCTGTCCCAGCTTGTGAAGTAAAAAAGTTACCGCATGTGATGTTGTGCCCACGGAGTCCCTGTGTCATATCCAGGACAACCTGCATCCCTTGGTTCTTCTCAGGGACTCCTCCATCTGGCTTCCCTGTATACATTTGCAAGTTCCATGCAAATGATGAAGCAGCATCAAAGTCAGCCCAGATCTTCATTCCATATTTTGCAGGTTGAGACGGTATGTACTGTCTGAAAGGGCAGCGGCCCCTAAATGGCATAAGCTGCTAGTCAACACTAACGTTGGGCCCAGGGTTGTCAAACAGAATTGACAAACATGATCCTCATATTTTGAAAATCCTTCCACACCACAGACCCGAACACCACACAAGGGTTAACTACAGATGCTGTGACAAACATTCAAATTATTTTAATCATCACACACATTCCAGCTATACACACACACATGCCAGCTTCAGACACACACACATTCCAGCTTCATACACACACACACACACATGCCAGCTACACACACACACACACACATATTCCAGCTTCATACACACACGCATATGCCAGCCACACACACAAACATACACACATTCCAGCTTCACACACACACACACACACACACACACACACACACACACACACACACACCAGCTACTGAGGATATATTCTTTCTCCCATTCTTCCCCTGAATGGCTCAAATGAAGGTATCTGTTCTAGAGCTTAATTTGCCATTTCATGTCTTAGATTTCTCTGTCTCCATGTCCAAATGATGAGTATCTATTGATGCATGGATGTTGTGGACGGATGTGAGCCGTACGGTTCCTATCTGTAGCATCATTGGGGGCAGTGTCGTGGTTAATTTAGGCTTGTTTTCTCGGCGCAGGAAGGTGCAAGCTGCTCGTTACAATCAGTCGCAGACTGTTTTGCAGTCCCGATTTATGCTGGTCTCCCACTGAGTGTGTGTGTGTGTGTGTGTGTGTGTGTGTGTGTGTGTGTGTGTGTGTCTGTCAGAACGCTCAGATCATTCTCAGTCTCCCACAGGGATCGTTTTGTAGATTGAATATGGATTGAATGTGATTGCATGGGTTATGCATGAGTCTGATAATGCATTCCCTGAAAATACTTAAATGAGTGTTTTTGTGTTTCGCAAACACTCTCAAGATGTTTTAGGTATACTTAGCTTTGCTGGTTCCCTCAGGGCGAGGAGATGTAACCAGGCTGTTATCTAGATGTTCCCTCAGGTTGAGGAGATGTAACCAGGCTGTTATCTAGATGTTCCCTCAGGGCGAGGAGATGTAACCAGGCTGTTATCTAGATGTTCCCTCAGGGCGAGGAGATGTAACCAGGCTGTTATCTAGATGTTCCCTCAGGGCGAGGAGATATAACCAGGCTGTTATCTAGATGTTCCCTCAGGGCGAGGAGATGTAACCAGGCTGTTATCTAGATGTTCCCTCAGGGTGAGGAGATGTAACCAGACTGTTATCTAGATGTTCCCTCAGGTGAGGAGATGTAACCAGGCTGTTATCTAGATGTTCCCTCAGGGCGAGGAGATGTAACCAGGCTGTTATCTAGATGTTCCCTCAGGGCGAGGAGATGTAACCAGGCTGTTATCTAGATGTTCCCTCAGGGTGAGGAGATGTAACCAGGCTGTTATCTAGATGTTCCCTCAGGGCGAGGAGATATAACCAGGCTGTTATCTAGATGTTCCCTCAGGGCGAGGAGATGTAACCAGGCTGTTATCTAGATGTTCCCTCAGGGCGAGGAGATGTAACCATGCTGTTATCTAGATGTTCCCTCAGGGTGAGGAGATGTAACCAGGCTGTTATCTAGATGTTCCCTCAGGGTGAGGAGATGTAACCAGGCTGTTATCTAGATGTTCCCTCAGGGTGAGGAGATGTAACCAGGCTGTTATCTAGATCTTCCCTCAGGTGAGGAGATGTAACCAGGCTGTTATCTAGATGTTCCCTCAGGGTGAGGAGATGTAACCAGGCTGTTATCTAGATCTTCCCTCAGGTGAGGAGATGTAACCAGGCTGTTATCTAGATAGTCTAGTGACAATAGTTTGTTAATCTCCCAATCTGTTGTTGTCTAAAAGAGAAGTTATTGAGTGAGGTGAAGAGTGGCTGAATAACTTTGAACCTGACCTGGACTTTGGTCTCCTCTTTACTTTGTTATCCTTGTCAAGTTTTAGAAGTGATGTACTGTGTGTATATGTCTTTTTTGAATGGTCAAATAATCAATCAATCTCATGACTAATTGTCAGTAGACACAGACCCCCCCCCCCCCCCCCCTGTCTAGCCCATGACTTCACCCCTGACCAGTTACCACTCATAGATGATGTCTTTACAAAGTCTCTCTCCAGGAGTTTAGACAAAGTTAAAGCTGTGTTTTATATGGTATTTCCACTCAATGAGGTTGAAATAATACTGTGAATTTTTGAAAATGATAACAATGACATTTTAGTGTAAGAGCTGTTTGAAAAAAAACGCCTTTCAACCTGTTTTGGTGGGATGGAGTTTTGGCCTGCCTGGTGACATCACAATAAGTTAATAGACCAATAACAAAGAGAGTTTCAAACCCCTTTGCTAATAACATATCCCTCCCATTAAGCTCCTCCAATCAGCCCTCTCACTTAGACCACTCCCAGACAGTCCTAGCTAAATTCTTGTATGAGAAATTGATTTTTTCTAAGAAGCTATTTTTGTTTCTTTTTGGACCATTTTTTATTCAAAATAATCACAATAAGGTACTTAATTGTTAGCCAGAAATGATTTGACATTGAGATGAAAACAGTTGCTTGAACCTTTAACAAGCGTCTGGCGTTGTCAGTCAGCCTGGGAGGGGAGGCTGGCTGGGTGATGCAGTATAGCAGCTGTGGATGGTGCTTGATGTAGGCCCCCTGCACCGCAGACCCAGTCCCAGGGAAGGAGCCTCCAGATGGGATGTGTTTGAGGCTGCTCACGCCTGTATCCCCAGGATGAAGTTCCATCTTGCATATCTGAATATTAAAAAAAACATAGTGCAAAGCAATTAACAACCTGCCTGTCATTAATGACGAGAACATTTGACCATTAGCTACAAGCTGTATGTAAACAACCATCATCATACATACAGTTTACTATGAAGTCTTACAACAATAATAATGTTTAATGTAATGTTTCCATTGAACATGCCATACAAATAAAGACATTTTAAATTAAGAATACAGGATGAGTTTAAAAATAACATATTTTGTTTTACTTTGAATGTCAATGTACACTATCTATACAAAAGTATGTGGACACCCCTTCAAATTAGTGGATTTGGCTATTTCAGCCACAGCCATTGCTGACAGGTGTATAAAATTGAGCACACAGCCATGCAATCTCCATAGAAAAACATTGGAATTAGAATGGAATTACTGAAGTGTTCAGTGACTTTCAACGTCCTCGGTTGCAACACTCACTACTGAGTTCCAAACTGCCTCTGGAAACAACATCAGCACTGTTCGGTTTCCATGGTCGAGCAGCCGCACACAAGCCTAAAATCACCATGCACAATGCCAAGTGTCGGCTGAAGTGGTCTAAAGCTTGCCGCCCTTGGACTCTGGAGCGGTGGAAAAACGTTCTCTGGAGTGATGAATCACGCTTCACCATCTGGCAGTCCGACTGACAAATCTGGATATGGTGGGTGCCCGGAAATTGCTACCTACCCCAATGCATAGTGCCAACTGTAAAGTTTAGTGTATGAGGAATAATGGTCTGGGGTTGTTTTCATGGTTCGGGCTAGGCCCCTTAGTTCCAGTGAAGGGAAATCTTTTAACGCTACAACATGCAATGATATGGGGCGGCAGCGTAGCCTAGTGGTTAGAGCGTTGGACTAGTAACCGAAAGGTTGCAAGATTGAATCCCCGAGCTGACAAGGTACAAATCTGTCGTTCTGCCCCTGAACAAGGCAATTAACCCACTGTTCCTAGGCTGTCATTGAAAATAAGAATTTGTTCTTAACTGACTTGCCTAGTAAAATAAATAAAATTAAAATATTCGAGACGATTCTGTACTTCCAACTTTGCGGCCCTTTGCTGTTTCAGCATGACAATGTCCCCGTGCACAAATCTAGGTCCATACAGAAATTGTTTGTTGAGATTGGTCAGGAAGAACTTGACTGGCCTGCACAGAGCCCTGACCTCAACCCCATCGAACAACTTTGGGATGAATTGGAACGCCGACTGCGAGCCAGGCCTAATCGCCCAACATCAGTGCCCGACCTTCCATTCAGCTCTTGTCGCTGAATGGAAGCAAGTCCCCTCAGCTATTTTCCAACATCTAGTGGAAAGCCTTCCCAGAAGAGTGGAGGCTGTTACAGCAGCAAAGGGGGGACCAACTCCATATTAAAGCCCATTATTTTGGAATGAGATGTTCGACGAGCATGTCTCCACATATCTTAGGTCATGTAGTGTATCTTTGTACATTGTTTGGCAAGCCTTGTTACAGCCTAGCTCCATTGACCCCTCTTTCCCCAGTGTAGTAGTGTAGAGTAGACTAGCTGCTGCTTTTCTCCCTGTGTGTGCGTATGTGTGTGTGTGTATGTCTCTTTCTCCCTGTGCTGAGATTGCTATAGTCTGTCTTCCTCCCATTGATTCAGTATGCCCAGTGATGGATGGCTTTAATAAAGGTAGGTCCAGTACCCCCAAATAAATGAGCAGGAGCAGGATTGATTAGCAACATCTGCATTTTGCTGGATAAACAGAGCTAGAGCCAGGAGGACCTGCTAAATGTTGAGGCCCCCACCATAACCCTCTCTCTCTGTCTCTCTCTCTGTCTCTGTCTCTGTCTCTGTCTCTGTCTCTCTCTCACGCGCTCTCACACTCTCTCTTTGTGGGTCTGTGTAATCTGAGGGAAATATGTGTCTCTAATATGGTCATACATTTGGCAGGAGGTTAGGAAGTGCAGCTCAGTTTCCACCTCATTTTGTGGGCAGTGTGCACATAGCCTGTGAATTGTGGTTGTAGAATTTAACGTTTATTTTCTGGATTTTGCTAATTAGCGGGTATCGGCCTAATTCTACTCTGCATGCATTATTTGGTGTTTTACTTTGTACAAAGAATAGTTTTGCAGAATTCTGCATGCAGAGTCTCAATTTGGTGTTTGTCCCATTTTGTGAATTATTGGTTGGTGCAAAGACCCCAGACCTCACAACCATAAAGGATAATGGGTTCTATAACTGATTCAAATATTTTTAGCCAGATCCTAATTGGTATGTTGAATTTCATGTTCTCTCTCTCTCTCTCTGTCTCTCTCTCTGTCACTCTCCATCTCTGTCTCTCTCTCTCTGTCACTCTCCCTCTCCCTGCAGATGGCCCCAGCAAGACTTGACTTAGTGCCACACCAACCATTCCTCCCCATTGTGTAATTACTATCTTTACTGAGACAGACTTTGTCTAAATGAGAGGTTCGGTACTGTGTTTACCACATTACAATGCTATGTTTACCACATTAGATACCGCTACTAGCTGTACAGTCTTTTTGTGGATGTGCTGCTGGAATCCCGCTGTGTCTGAATCAGTGGAGGCTCTTTAGGGGAGGAAGGGGAGGATCCTCCTCTTCAGTGAATTTAGAAAAATTAAAATAGTGAAACATAAAAATGTTTTACATTTTTAGATAAAGCTATACTTGAAAGAATACTATATTTCTTTTTTTTCACATTCACTCAGCTAACAAATGCAGCTAGCTAGTTTAGCCTACTCAAACACCCAGCTCAAACAGAGAGGGATGCTATGTTAGCTAGCTGGCTATGGCTATCCAACACCGGAACTCTTTCAAGTCAAGGTAAGCTTTTGTTCTTCTAAATGTTTTGCCACTGGGGCCTGCCAGTGTAACTGCTAAACTGCTTGCTGACTGTACACTGTACTGCATGATTGTAGCAGGTTTACTAACACATTAGTTCTAGTAGCTATGTTGACTATGATGTTATTATAGGGTGACAACGATGTAGGCTGTGTATAGCGGTTAACAGTTATGATTGGAAGGTTTGGCTTGGAAAGGTTTTTTTGCCTGATCACAGAGAGCTGATGTGTTGTGCACTGAAGTCCACAAGCAAAGGGAAAAGGTGAGAGGAGGAGAGCACGTAGATGCAAGAAGAAACTTTTCAACGATCAAACACTGCTATGAAAGTGAACGTTGTTTGCGTGTGATCAGGGGTGTATTCATTCCACCGATTTCTGTTGAAAAACATTTCTTAAACGTAAGCAAACTGAACTAAATGGGGATAAACATACCTACATTTGTCCAATAGAAACTCTTGTTTGCAACTGTTGGAGTAATGATTACATCCTAGATCAGCTAGATGCAGGCAAGAGTGTACAAGGCAGTAATGAATGTGTCACTGTCTGTCACCTTGATTACTAAAATGTATCCCGACTTGTGCACCTAGCGTACATTGTAAACTTTGATTCATAGGCTAGGTTGTAGCAACCTCATGATGGGTATAGGGAAAATTTGAGTATCATGTAGTAGCCTAAACCTATCAATGTTACATTGAACTGGGTGAATGGAAAATGAATGACAGTAATCCAATATGCTCCCTCGTCTTAAATGGCACCGACCGCCAGTGGGAATGTGTTGTAATGTTTGATTAAATGAAATGTCATTCACATACTGTAGTGCTGGACAACTGCATTTGTCATAAAGTTATATTATATTGTTGAAGAAGTGCCAGATAAGGAAAGTGGTAAGGAGAAACCTTGAGAGGAACTACCCATCAAGCAACAGAATTGACAAAACATTAAAATCCTGTTCCTGCAAGATTTTGCTACGATAATACTGGTCAAATTAAAATCCTACATCTGTTAGCTCCAATAACTTATTCTTCTCCTAGTGATATTGAATGTGTAGCTTGTTGAGAATACTTTACTGAACTCTACTACTGATAGTGATGTTGAATGTGGAGCTTGTTGAGAATACTTTACTGAACTCTACTACTGATAGTGATGTTGAATGTGGAGCTTGTTGAGAATAATTTACTGAACTCTACTACTGATAGTGATGTTGAATGTGGAGCTTGTTGAGAATAATTTACTGAACTCTACTACTGATAGTGCTCTAGATGGAAACAGTGGCATTACACTATTAATGAATGTTGTAGTGTAATAAAACCACAATATTTTAATAGCATATGTTCTGTTGTCTTCCTCCGTTGCTACTGTTGTCAGAGAAGTGTGTTCCTCCTCTTCTATCGTAGAACCTCTGGTGGTGACAGCTTGATGAGAACAGAGAGGAGCCTGTCGCTGATGTCATCCCAGCAGGAGGCCTAAAGTGTTTCACTTGCTTACAAGTTATCAGTTTTCCCTCTCTTTGTTCTTTCATTTGAATAAGTTATTTAGTGTTCCATCTCAGAGGTGCTTATTGAGTTGTATGTGTCACTCCCTGATATGTTTCACCTGTCCTTGTGCTGGTCTCCATCCCCTCCAGGTGTCACACATCTTCCCCACTTATCCCCTGGGTATTTATACCTGTGTTTACTGTCTGTCTGTGCCAGTTCGTCTTGTTTGTTCAAGTCAACCAGCGGTTTGCCTCAGCGCCTGCTTTTCCCCAGTCTCTCTTTTTCTCGTCGTACTGGTTTTGATCCTTGCCTGTCCTGACTCTGAGCCTGCCTGCCGTCCTGTACCTTGGCCACACTACTCTGGATTATCGACCCCTGCCTGCCTTGACCTGTCGTTTGCCTGCCCCTGCTGTTGTAATAAACATTGTTACTTCAACACAGTCTGCAATTGGGTCTTACCTGAAATCTTTTTCCTTCCTCTCGCTCTCTCTCTCTCCCCTTCTCTCCCTTCTCTCCCTCCCTGTCTTTCTCTCTCTGTCTCTCTCTCCCTCCCTGTCTTTCTCTCTCTGTCTCTCTCCCCTTCTCTCCCTCCCTGTCTTTCTCTCTCTGTCTCTCTCCCCTTCTCTCCCTTCTCTTCTTCCCTGTCTTTCTCTCTCTCCCTTCTCTCCCTTCTCTCCCTCCGTCTTTCTCTCTGCCACTCCCTCCCTACCGCTCTCTCCACTACCCCCCCTTCTCTCTCTTTCACTATTTTCTCTCTCTCTCTTCCCCCTCTCTCCACAGTGCCTAGAGTGGACACGTAGAAAGCACACAGAGTACAGCACATCCAGAACATCCAGACCCTGCAGTGCTGATGTTCCAGCCTGCTAAGGGGTTAGGCTCATTGAGTATTCCTGGGTTAGCACTGGTTCAGGATTAGGTCTGCATACCAAATGGCATCCTATTCCATATATAATGATATACTTTTAACCAGAGTACTATGGGAGAGCTTTATGAACCCTGGTCAAAAGTAGTGCACTATATAGGGAATAGGGTGCCATTTGGGATGTAGCCTAGCTAGCTGGGGGCAGCATATAGGAACATGGCAGCATGTTAGCTTCTGGAGTGCCTCTGTAAATGATTCATAAAGAAGAAACAGTCTAACTTCCTCCCTCTAGCTCCCTTTCTCTCTCTCTCGCTCTCTTTTCCCGCTCTCTTTTCTCTCTCAATCGCTCTCTTTTCCCGCTCTCTCTCGCTTTTCCCGCTCTCCCTCCCTCTTTAAAGCAGCAGCTGGTTGATGTCCCCTACCTCAAGGTCTGTGGTCCCCATGCGGTTATCACGCCGTAGGTTACACGCCATAAAGAGGAAAGAGTGACTTATCTCACTCACACTCTCACTCTGGTCAGTCTGTTTTTTCTGGTGTAATTCTCCTGTCTCGTCTGGTGTCCTGTGGGAATATAACTATGTTCCCTCGAATTCTCTCTCCCCTCCCAGAGGACCTGAGCCCTAGGACCATGCCTCAGGACTACCTGGCCTGATAACTCCTGGCTGTCCCCAGTCCACCTTGGCATGCTGCTGCTCGAGTTTCAAAAGTTCTGCCAACAGCTATGGAACCCTGACCTGTTCACTGGATGTGCTACATTGTCCCGGATGTGCTGTGTGTGTTCTCTCTCTCAGTCTCTCAGTCTCAGTCTCTCTCAGTCTCTCTCTCTCTCTCCCTCTCTCTCTCTCGCTCTCTCTCTTTATTTCCCTCTTTCTTTCCCTCTGTTGGCATTTTACCTCAGTTTATCACTGCTGAAGATAAAGAGGCAGGATAAGGTTGTGGCTGGCTGCTGTGAAGGCCTGACTGCTATAGAAGCTTAATGATGACCATTAATTAAATCTGGGTGATTTGTTGGTTTCACCCTGACCTTTGTCCAGCCAAAATGAAGCGATCTTATCAGTTATCAATCCT
This sequence comes from Salmo salar, assembly GCF_965601325.2. Classification (NCBI taxonomy): domain Eukaryota; kingdom Metazoa; phylum Chordata; class Actinopteri; order Salmoniformes; family Salmonidae; genus Salmo; species Salmo salar. The sequence goes on from NC_138299.1 coordinate 96,022,515, forward strand.
AATTAGCTGTTCTGCCCACTGGCCAGAACACAGAGGCTGGATAATGTCTATTTCCTATGTAGTGCACTACTTTTGACAAGAGTCCATAGGGAATAGGGTGTCATTTGCATTTGGGATGCAACAGACCAGCCCAGTGAAATAATAACTTGTTTGGTCCTGTGTAAAGGCTAAGCCATAGAAATGTAATCTATAGAATGGCCATACAATGATTTAACCTTTCTACTTCTCTGCCTGGTGTAGTGCTTTGCAGGATGCTTTGTTTTGTTCTTCAGGTCACAATGCAACACCTGAGTGGTTGGTTGAGCCAAGTATTGCATCTTTACTGGTGTTGCTGTAAAAAGTCTAGCTCCCTGCTACGCTTAGGAATTACACCTGGCGAGATGGCCCAGCTCGCTTAGTGGGTTACACTACAACAAACAGCGTTAAGACGAGTTGGTCTCCTATCTTCTTCTTAATACTAATTTACCTGATAAATGGATTTCATCTTGTTTAATGTCTTGATACCTTACAGTTACATTCATCATAACTTTCAGTTCATTCAAGGTCAAGGAATATATATATATATTTATTTTGTATTACTGACCATCAAAAAGCATTTTCATTATCATAAAGTAATTATCACTAGACCCACTACATTTTCATAAAGTAATTATCACGGGGCCCACTGCAGTAATGGTCACTTGTTCAATTTTTTCGGTACCTGTAGGTTGCATCGTGTGCGTTCCAAACGCTACTCTATTCCCTTTATGGTGCACTACATTTGACCAGGACCCACAGGGTTCCGATCAAAAGTAGAGCACTATGTACAGCAGGTAATAGGGAAGTGCCATTTTGGAAGCATCCATGTCCTTTGTGATGGCTACTGCCCAAGCATACCTTCCTCATTAAAGGGATACTTCAGGATTTTGCCAATGAGGCCCTGTATTTACTTCCCCAGAATCAGATGAACTTGTGGATATCATTTTTATGTCTCTGTATTCAGTATGAAGATAGTTAGAGGTAGTTTCGGGAACCAATGCTAACTAGTGTTAGCGCAATGAGATACCTATAGACGTCCAGTCATTGCACTAACGCTAGTTAGCATTGGCTCACGAAACTACCTCCAACTTCCTTCATACTGGAGACATCCAAATGGTCATCTGACTCTGGGGAAAGCAGATAAAGGGACGATATCTCGAACTATCCCTTTTGTGGTGTTCATGTTTTTGTTATTCTCCCAATGTTCACGGGTCTGATGGACTCACAACATTATTGGGTGTAAAACAATACAGACATAACAATTTACGTAAAAATTCTTAATTCTTAGATGTTGACTTATATAAATTACAAGCAATATAGAACCTGTTAGGGACAGACGTTCCGCTAGCGGAACGCCTCACCAATATCCAATGGTAGAGCGTGGCGCGAAATACAAATACCTCAAAAATGCTATAACTTCAATTTCTCAAACATATGGCTATTTTACACCATTTTAAAGACAAGACTCTCGTTAATCTAACCACATTGTCCGATTTCAAAAAGGCTTTACAGCGAAAGCAAAACATTAGATTATGTCAGGAGAGTACCCTGACAAAAATAATCACACAGCCATTTTCAAAGCAAGCATATATGTCACAAAAACCAAAAGCACAGCTAAATGCAGCACTAACCTTTGATCTTCATCAGATGACACTCCTAGGACATTCTGTTATCCTGTTAGGGCTAGGGGCAGTATTGACACGGCTGGATAAAAAACGTACCCGATTTAATCTGGTTACTACTCCTGCCCAGTAACTAGAATATGCATATAAGTATTGGCTTTGGATAGAAAACACCCTAAAGTTTCTAAAACTGTTTGAATGGTGTCTGTGAGTATAACAGAACTCATATGGCAGGCAAAAACCTGAGAAGATTTCATGCAGGAAGTGGCCTGTCTGACAAGGTGTCGTTCTTCTTGTCTCTGTTTATTGAAGAGTGAGGATCTTAGCTGTCCCGTGACACTTCCTACGGCTGCCATAGGTTCTCAGAAGGCGGCAAACGCTGAATCGTGGCTTTGCAGGCTCTGGCTGAAACAAAGTAGCGCGTTTGGGTAGTGGCTGGTTACAGTACTGTGAGACTCAGGCTCGTGCCCGCGTCGACCGAAAGCTTTGTTTTCTTTCCTCTGTTGAGGGAAACACATGAGGGACAGAGTTTTACTGTGTGTGTGTTGTAAATGTATTTATTGCACTTGATGCATGTTTACTGTGATTCCTGTCCTTCTTAGGTACACACACATCGCATCGCTTTTTCTTGATGCTACCGGCTGCAATCTAGAATGATGAAAACACTTAGTTCAGGTATTTTACCTTCATCTCACTCACACACATATACTGTATAGTTACAGTAGGCCAAGGTAGGAGAGTCAGACACACACACATGCAACAACATCACTCACACTTACTTCCTGCACATGAGTATCCGCCATCCGCGTCGGCCCTGGTTGCATCCTTATCACGTTGGCAGCCATGTGGGGTGGCTCATTCCTTGGGCAAGAAGACCATTCAATTTCACAATTTTTTTACATCCATATTTCTCCTCCTGCAGGCTGCTGACGAGCTGGTCCTTGGGCTGGCTGCTGACGGGCTGGTCCTGGGGCTGGCTGCTGACAGGCTGGTCCTTGGGCTGGCTGCTGACGGGCTGGTCCTGGGTCTGGCTGCTGACAGGCTGGTCCTGGGGCTGGCTGCTAACAGGCTGGTCCTGGGTCTGGCTGCTGACGGGCTGGTCCTGGGTCTGGCTGCTGACGGGCTGGTCCTGGGTCTGGCTGCTGACGGGCTGGTCCTGGGTCTGGCTGCTGACAGTCTGATCCTGGGGCTGGCTGCTGACAGGCTGGTACTTGGGCTGGCTGCGGACGGGCTGGTCCTGGGTCTGGATGCTGACAGGCTGGTCCTGGGGCTGGCTGCTAACAGGCTGGTCCTGGGTCTGGCTGCTGACGGGCTGGTCCTGGGTCTGGCTGCTAACAGGTTGGTCCTGGTCTGGCTGCTGACGGGCTGGTCCTGGGTCTGGCTGCTGACAGGCTGGTCCTGGGTCTGGCTGCTGACAGTCTGATCCTGGGTCTGGCTGCTGACAGGCTGGTACTTGGGCTGGCTGCTGACGGGCTGGTCCTTGGGCTGGCTGCTGGCGGGCTGGTTCTGGGGCTGGCTGAGAGTCAATCTCATCTTCTTCTTCCAACTCGGCAAGACGGAGCTGCTTTTCCTCCCAGGGAAGGACTGCCCGTTCCATGATCTCGCCATCACGGTTGACAACTCCAGTGTGTCCTCCTCCCAGAGTGCTACGAACCTTGGCGTGACCCTGGACAACACCCTGTCGTTCTCCACTAACATCAAGGCGGTGACCCGATCCTGTAGGTTCATGCTCTACAACATTCGCAGAGTGCGAACCTGCCTCACACAGGAAGCGGCGCAGGTCCTAATCCAGGCACTTGTCATCTCCCGTCTGGATTACTGCAACTCGCTGTTGGCTGGGCTCCCTGCCTGTGCCATTAAACCCCTACAACTCATCCAGAATGCCGCAGCCCGTCTGGTGTTCAACCTTCCCAAGTTCTCTCACATCACCCCGCTCCTCCGCTCTCTCCACTGGCTTCCAGTTGAAGCTCGCATCCGCTACAAGACCATGGTGCTTGCCTACGGAGCCGTGAGGGGAACGGCACCTCCGTACCTTCAGGCTCTGATCAGTCCCTACACCCAAACGAGGGCACTGCGCTCATCCACCTCTGGCCTGCTGGCCCCCCTACCTCTGAGGAAGCACAGTTCCCGCTCAGCCCAGTCAAAACTGTTCGCTGCTCTGGCACCCCTATGGTGGAACAAGCTCCCTCACGACGCCAGGACAGCGGAGTCAATCACCACCTTCCGGAGACACCTGAAACCCCACCTCTTTAAGGAATACCTAGGATAGGATAAAGTAATCCTTCTAACCCCCCCCCCCTTAAAAGATTTAGATGCACTATTGTAAAGTGGTTGTTCCACTTGATATCATAAGGTGAATGCACCAATTTGTAAGTCGCTCTGGATAAGAGCGTCTGCTAAATGACTTAAATGTAAATGTAAATGTAAACTCGCTGTCAGACTCAAAATTGACAAACATGATCCTCATTTTCAGAAAATTCTTCATCTTCCAAAGTGGAAGACGATCCTTCCACACCAGCTACTCTCTCTGCAAATAAATATTTCTAAGGGCCTCTGAGCAGAGATTATTTTTGCCTTACTGATTGATTGTGGTAAGGAGCCACACATGCAAAGCTATTTATTTGTTGTGTCCCTCCCACAATTTGCACCTGGCTGGGGTAGTGTGGGAAAAAATGGAATTTTTTACAATATATTGAAATAATGTTTTGAAATAATGTATTGTAATAATGTATTGTAATAACTTTGTGCAGGTTCCCGCAAGACATTGTGTAGTTTCACACACTACAAAGGGTAAAGAGTGTGAGAAAAGCAGGAGACTGGCAGACAGACATGTTATTGGTGCTATGTGTAAACAGCAGGCCCAGGAAGGAGGAAGACAGAGTGAAGGCACACAGCAAACCTTTTTGTTTCATTTTTACTTGTTTTCACCTACACACATACTTTTCCACACTTTTATTACCCTTGGGTCCAGTGGACCTGAACACCACATATGTAATATAAATGTGTAGGGGGTTCACAGTGTTATTTTACATGTTCTTCACAGAAAATGAGCCGAGGTCAATGAGTCTCAGGTTGAAAAAAGTATTAATTGTATAATTTTTCTTTAAGTCAACATAGAAAATGGGTCCCACAGACCCGAACACCACACACGGGTTATGTATGCAGCATCCATATTGCCTATTCCCAGCAGATGTAAATAATTTACACCAAGCACAATCTCCATTTCATTCACTTTTTATGAGCCCTTGGTGGCAGGCTGTTTGAGAGACAGAGCAGCAGCCTCCTACCTCCCTCTTTCCTACTCTGTTTTCATAATAAACTAACTCCATAATGGTTTTCTTCATCCCAGTCATTTTTTATCTGCTTTTAGTCACGGCTCGTAAAATATCACCTCTGTGTTACAGACTGTTTTCCCAATCTGTGTTTCTCCGTTTTTTTCTGCAAACAGTCTATCAAGATTGTGGGAGTTATATGGGAAATTGCTGTTTGCTTTCTGCAAGTGTTATTGAATTGAAGCTACTCAATGATTCATGACGGCGTTTATCAAAAAACATGTATGACCTTTCAGTTAAATCCAAGGACAAAATCCCAAGAGGCGAAACGGCGGTATGGAAAAACCTGCCAACAAACAGAAAAAACAAACAAACAACAAAACGTCCAAGTCACCGACAGCTACTGGAGCCAGCAGCAGCCTTTGTTTCCTTCCCAAATGGCACTCTATTCCCTATATACAGTAGTGCACTACTTCTGACCAGAGCCCAATAGTTCCTGGTCAAAAATAGTTAACTAAAAAGGAAATAGGGTGCCATTTGTGCACAGCCAGAAGCATTACTAAATGTTCCTTGATGGCAACCATTCCGGCTCAGCCCAGACCCCGGCCCCACCGCCCACCACTGAAAGATCTGTGTGGACCTGGAGAGCAGGAAGGGAAGGTTTAACAGTGTGGGCCTGGAGAACAGGAAGGGAAGGTTTAACAGTGTGTGCCTGGAGAACAGGAAGGGAAGGTTTAGCCTCTTGGGGCTAGGTGGGACGCTAGCGTGCCACCCGTGGTGCACTCCATCAACAGCAGGTGCATTTCAAGAGCGGCAAATTTGAATCCAAATAAATGTCAAAATTCAAATTTTTCAAAAATACAACTATGTTACACCATTTGAAAGATAAACATCTCCTTAATCTAACCACGTTTTACGATTTCAAAAAGGTTTTACGGCGAAAGCATACATTTAGAGTATGTTAGGACAGTACATTTACAAGAGTTGTGTGTAATGTTTTGTCAAGTCAAAGACAGGGTCACCAAAACCATAAAACCAGCTAAAATGATGCACTAACCTTTTACAATCTCCATCAGATGACACTCCTAGGACATTATGTTAGACAATGCATGCATTTTTAGTTCTATCAAGTTCATATTTATATCCAAAAACAGCGTTTTACTATGGCATTGATGTTGAGGAAATCGTTTCCCTCCAATAACCGGCAGTCAAGTCAGCGTCACAAATTAAATAATTAAAATTAGAAAACATTGGTAAAATATTATATTGTCATTTAAAGAATTATAGATTTACATCTTTTGAACGCAATCAACTTGCCAGATTTAAAAATAACCTTACTGGGAAATCACACTTTGCAATAATCTGAGCACTGCGCCCAGAAAAATACGCGTTGCGATACAGACTAGACGTCATGTTGGGGAGATCTAAAATCGAAAATACTATGTAAATAATCCATTACCTTTGATTCTCTTCATCAGATGTCACTTCCAGGTATCACAGGTCCATAACGAATGTAGTTTTGTTCAAAAAAGCTCATCATTTATGTCCAAAAATCTCCGTCTCGTTAGCACATGATGTAAGCCAGCCGGACTTCTCGTCATGAACGAGGGGAAAAAATATATTTCCGTTCGTTCAAACATGTCAAACGTTGTATAGCATAAATCATTAGGGCCTTTTTTAACCAGAACATGAATAATATTCAAGGTGGACGAATGCATACTCTTTTATAACGTATTGGAACGAGGGTACCCAACATGAACTAGCGCGCCAGGTGTCTAATGGGACATCACCGTTCCATGGCTCTTGTTCGGTCAGATCTCCCTCCAGAAGACTCAAAACACTTTGTAAAGGCTGGTGACATCTAGTGGAAGCAATAGGGAGTGCCAAAATATTCCTAAACCCCTGTGTTTTTCAATGGGATAGGTTTAAAGTCAATACAACACATCAGGTATCCACTTCCTGTCAGAAAATGTCTCAGGGTTTTGCCTGCCAAATGAGTTCTGTTATACTCACAGACACCATTCAAACAGTTTTGGAAACTTTAGAGTGTTTTCTATCCATATATAATAAGTATATGCATATTCTAGTTACTGGGTAGGATTAGTAACCAGATTAAATCGGGTACATTTTTTTTATCCAGACGTGCAAATGCTGCCCCCTAGACCCAACAGGTTAACAGTGTGGGCCTGGAGAACAGGAAGGGAAGGTTTAACCTCTATGGGCTAGGTGGGATGCCCACCTACTCAACAGCCAGTTGAATCCTGTGGCGCGTTATTCAAATCCTTAGATATGCTATTACTTCAATTTTTCAAAAATATGAATATTTTACACAATTTTAAAGATAAGACTCTCGTTAATCTAACCACACTGTCCGATTTCAAAAAGGCTTTACAACGAAAGCAAAACATTAGATTATGTCAGCAGAGTACCCAGCCAGAAATAATCAGACACCCATTTTTCAAGCTAGCATATAATGTCACATAAACCCAAACCACAGCTAAATGTAGCACTAACCTTTGATGATCTTCATCAGATGACAACCCTAGGACATTATGTTATACAATACATGCATGTTTTGTTCAATCAAGTTCATATTTATATCAAAAAACAGCTTTTTACATTAGCATGTGACTAGCATGTGACTAGCATTCCCACCGAACACTGCCGGTGAATTTACTAAATTACTCACGATAAACGTTCACAAAAAGCATAACAATTATTTTAAGAATTATAGATACAGAACTCCTCTATGCACTCGATATGTCCGATTTTAAAATAGCTTTTCGGTGAAAGCACATTTTGCAATATTCTCAGTAGATAGCCCGGCATCACAGGGCTAGCTATTTAGACACCCAGCAGGTTTAGCACTCATCAAAGTCAGATTTACTATAAGAAAAATGTTCTTACCTTTGTTGTCTTCGTCAAAATGCACTCCCAGGACTTCTACTTCAATAACAAATGTTGGTTTGGTCCAAAATAATCCATCGTTATATCCAAACAGCGGTGTTTTGTTCGTGCGTTCTAGACACTATCCGAAATGCTAGATAAGGGTGACGAGCATGGCGCAATTCGTGACAAAATAATTCTAAATATTCCATTACCGTACTTCGAAGCATGTCAATCGCTGTTTAAAATACATTTTTATGCCATTTTTCTCATAAAAAAGCGATAATATTCCGACCGGGAATCTGCGTTTAGATAAACAGACAAAGGCAAAGAAAGCATTCGGTTGAAGCGGGCACGCGCCTAAGCCCATAGTACTTTGAGTGGCCACTTGCCAAAAGCGATAAAGTGTTTCAGCCAGAGCCTGCCTCGATATCGTTCAACTTTTTCCCGGGCTCTGAGACCCTATGGAAGACGTAGGAAGTGTCACGTTATTGCACAGATCCTGAGTCTTCAATAAAAAGAGCCAAGATGAAACACTACTTCTCAAACAGGCCACTTCCTGCTTGAAATCTTCTCAGGTTTTGGCCTGTCATAGGAGTTCTGTTATACTCACAGACACCATTCAAACAGTTTTAGAAACTTAAGGGAGTTTTCTATCCAAAGCCAATAATTATATGCATATTCTAGTTACTGGGCAGGAGTAGTAACCAGATTAAATCAGGTACGTTTTTTATCCAGCCATGTCAATACTGCCCCCTAGCCCTAACAGGTTAACAGTGTGGGCCTGGAGAGCAGGAAGGGAAGGTTTAACAGTCTGGGCCTGGAGAACAGTAAGGGATGGATTAACAGTGTGGCCCTGGAGAGCAGGAAGGGAAGGTTTAACAGTGTGGGCCTGGAGAACTGGAAGGGAAGGTTTAACAGTGTGGGCCTGGAGAACAGGAAGGGAAGGTTTAACAGTGTGGGCCTGGAGAACAGGAAGGGATGGATTAACAGTGTGGCCCTGGAGAGCAGGAAGGGAAGGTTTAACAGTGTGGGCCTGGAGAACTGGAAGGGAAGGTTTAACAGTGTGGGCCTGGAGAACAGGAAGGGAAGGTTTAACAGTGTGGGCCTGGAGAACAGGGAGGGAAGGTTTAACAGTGTGGGCCTGGAGAGCAGGAAGGGAAGGTTTAACAGTGTGGGCCTGGAGAACAGGAAGGGATGGATTAACAGTGTGGGCCTGGAGAGCAGGAAGGGAAGGTTTAACATTGTGGGCCTGGAGAACTGGAAGGGAAGGTTTAACAGTGTGGGCCTGGAGAACAGGAAGGGAAGGTTTAACAGTGTGGGCCTGGAGAACTGGAAGGGAAGGTTTAACAGTGTGGGCCTGGAGAACTGGAAGGGAAGGTTTAACAGTGTGGGCCTGGAGAACAGGAAGGGAAGGTTTAACAGTGTGGGCCTGGAGAGCAGGAAGGGAAGGTTTAACAGTGTGGGCCTGGAGAAGAGGAAGGAAAGGTTTAACAGTGTGGGCCTGAAGAACAGGAAGGGAAGGTTTAACAGTGTGGGCCTGGAGAACAGGAAGGCAAGGTTTAACAGTGTGGGCCTGGAGAGCAGGAAGGGAAGGTTTAACAGTGTGGGCCTGGAGAACAGGAAGGGAAGGTTTAACAGTGTGGGCCTGGAGAGCAGGAAGGGAAGGTTTAACAGTGTGGGCCTGGAGAACAGGAAGGGAAGGTTTAACAGTGTGGGCCTGGAGAGCAGGAAGGGAAGGTTTAACAGTGTGGGCCTGGAGAACAGGAAGGGAAGGTTTAACTGTGTGGGCCTGGAGAACAGGAAGGGAAGGTTTAACCTCTAGAGTCAAATCAAAAATCAAATCAAATTTATTTATATAGCCCTTCGTACATCAGCTGATATCTCAAAGTGCTGTACAGAAACCCAGCCTAAAACCCCAAACAGCAAGCAATGCATGTGAAAGAAGCACGGTGGCTAGAAAAAACTCCCTAGGAAAAACTCCCTAGAAAGGCCAAAAACCTAGGAAGAAACCTAGAGAGGAACCAGGCTATGAGGGGTGGCCAGTCCTCTTCTGGCTGTGCCGGGTGGATATTATAACAGAACATGGTCAAGATGTTAAAATGTTCATAAATGACCAGCATGGTCAAATAATAATAATCATAGTCGTTGTCGAGGGTGCAACAAGCACGTCCGGTGAACAGGTCAGGGTTCCATAGCCGCAGGCAGAACAGTTGAAACTGGAGCAGCAGCACGGTCAGGTGGACTGGGGACAGCAAGGAGTCATCATGCCAGGTAGTCCTAAGGCATGGTCCTAGGGCTCAGGTCCTCCGAGAGAAAGAAAGAAAGAAAGAGAGAAAGAGAGAATTAGAGAGAGCATATTTAAATTCACACAGGACACCGGATAAGACAAGAGAAATACTCCAGATGTAACAGACTGACCCTAGCCCCCCGACACATAAACTACTGCAGCATAAATACTGGAGGCTGAGACAGGAGGGGTCAGGAGACACTGTGGCCCCATCCGATGAAACCCCCGGACAGGGCCAAACAGGCAGGATATAACCCCACCCACTCTGCCAAAGCACAGCCCCCACACCACTAGAGGGATGTCTCCAACCACCAACTTACCGTCCTAAGACAAGGCCGAGTATAGCCCACAAAGATCTCCGCCACGGCACAACCCAAGGGGGGAGGCGCCAACCCAGACAGGAAGACCACGTCAGTGATTCAGCCCACCCACTCCCGCTCTGATCCCGGTAACGGGATTTATTGACAAGATACCATGGCGGGAAATTCAAAACTGTAAGAATCTAATAATTTCAATTTCTCAAACAATCAACTATTTTTCACCATTTGAAAGATAAACATCTCCTAAATCCAACCACATTGTCCGATTTCAAAGAGGCTTTACGGCGAAAGCATAAAGTTAGGTTATGTTAGGAGAGTACATTGAAAATAGCTGTGTGTAATGTTTTGTCAATTCAAAGACAGGCATCACCAAAAGCAGAAAACCAGCTAAAATTATGCACTAACCTTTGACAATCTTCATCAGATGACACTCCTAGGACATTATGTTATACAATACATGCATTTTTTGTTCCATCAAGTTCATATTTATATCCAAAAACAGCATTTTACAGTGGCGGTGAAATTCAGATTTTTTTCCCCTCAAATGCTTCTGGTGAATCAGCGTTACAATTTACAAAATTACTATTCGAAAACATTGGTAAATTATAATATTGTCATTCAAAGAATTATAGATTAACCTGTTGGGGATAGGGGGCAGTATTTGCATGGCCGGATAAAAAACGTACCCGATTTAATCTGGTTACTACTCCTGCCCAGTAACTAGAATATGCATATAATTTTTGGCTTTGATTAGAAAACACCATAAAGTTTCTAAAACTGTTTGAATGGTGTCTGTGAGTATAACAGAACTCATATGGCAGGGAAAAACCTGAGAAGATTCCTTACAGGAAGTGGCCTGTCTGACCATTCCTTGAGCTTCTTGACTCTGTTTATTGAAGACTGAGGATCTTTGCTGTAACGTGACACTTCCTACGGCTCCCATAGGCTCTCAGAAGGCGGGAAAAAGCTGAATGATGTAATTCCAGCCCCAGGCTGAAACACATTAGCGCTTTTGGCAAGTGCTCTATTAGAGGACAATGGGCTGAGGCGCATGCACGAGTCGACCCCATGTTTTTATTTTCTATCGTCTTTGAACCTAAACACAGATTCCCGGTCGGAATATTATCGCTTTTTTTATGAGAAAAATGGCATAAAAATAGATTTTAAACAGCGGTTGACATGCTTCGAAGTACGGTAATGGAATATTAAGAATTTTTTTGTCACGAAATGCGTCGTGCGCGTAACCCTTATTTACCCTTTCGGATAGTGTCTTGAACGCACGAACAAAACGCCGCTATTTGGATATAACTATGGATTATTTGGGACCAAACCAACATTTGTTATTGAAGTAGAAGTCCTGGGAGTGCATTCTGACGAAGAACACCAAAGGTAATAACATTTTTCTTATAGTAAATCTGACTTTGGTGAGTGCTAAACTTGCAGGGTGTCTAAATAGCTAGCCCTGTGATGCCGGGCTATCTACTTAGAATATTGCAAAATGTGCTTTCACCAAAAAGCTATTTTTCTCGTAAAAAAGCGATAATATTCCGACCGGGAATGTCCATTTAGCTAAACAGAGGAAAGAAAACAAAGCTTTCAGTCGACGCGGGCACGAGCCTGAGTCTCACAGTACTGTAACCAGCCACTACCCAAACGCGCTACTTTGTTTCAGCCAGAGCCTGCAAAGCCACGATTCAGCGTTTTGCCGCCTTCTGAGAACCTATGGCAGCCATAGGAAGTGTCACGGGACAGCTAAGATCCTCACTCTTCAATAAACAGAGACAAGAAGAACGACACCTTGTCAGACAGGCCACTTCCTGCATGAAATCTTCTCAGGTTTTTGCCTGCCATATGAGTTCTGTTATACTCACAGACACCATTCAAACAGTTTTAGAAACTTTAGGGTGTTTTCTATCCAAAGCCAATAATTATATGCATATTCTAGTTACTGGGCAGGAGTAGTAACCAGATTAAATCGGGTACGTTTTTTTATCCAGCCGTGAAAATACTGCCCCCTAGCCATAACAGGTTAATCACATGGAACAGTGTTCCTCCTCTACAGCTCTCTATGAACAGCACCATGTAATCACATGGAACAGTGTTCCTCCTCTACAGCTCTCTATGAACAGCACCATGCACCAGCACATGGAACAGTGTTCCTCCTCTACTGCTCACTATGAACAGCACCAGTTAATCACATGGAACAGTGTTCCCCTTCTACTGCTCACTATGAACAGCACCAGTTAATCACATGGAACAGTGTTCCCCCTCTACTGCTCACTATGAACAGCACCAGTTAATCACATGGAACAGTGTTCCCCCTCTACAGCTCTCTATGAACAGCACCATGTAATCACATGGAACAGTGTTCCTCCTCTACAGCTCTCTATGAACAGCACCATGCACCAGCACATGGAACAGTGTTCCTCCTCTACTGCTCACTAAGAACAGCACCAGTTAATCACATGGAACAGTGTTCCTCCTCTACAGCTCTCCATGAACAGCACCAGCTAATCACATGGAAGAGTGTTCCTCCTCTACAGCTCTCTATGAACAGCACCATGTAATCACATGGAACAGTGTTCCTCCTCTACAGCTCTCTATGAACAGCACCATGCACCAGCACATGGAACAGTGTTCCTCCTCTACAGCTCACTATGAACAGCACCAGTTAATCCCATGGAACAGTGTTCCCCCTCTACTGCGCAGTGTTCCGCCTGTCTATCCCATTACATTTTTATAAATCTGAGCCTATCCTGAGGGGAGATAAATCCAAAGTAACCATTTTCTCTAAGATACAGCTGTTACCGACACAGCCAATTGGAGAGGCCCATCAATTTAGTGGTGTAAAACATCATTTTGAAAGATTTTGTTCTTTTGAAGGGGTTCTCCTATTCGCATTTCCTTTAGAGAATGGTGGTTTTGATGGCTCTGATGAGTTAATAATGTATTTTATATTGAGGATTTCACACTTTTAGCTGGCAGAGTAGAGAAGTGTGAACCTATTTGCTGCTATGATAGCTGAACACAACTGCCATGCCCAGTCAAACTGAAGGGAGCCGTGACCCCATATACAGAGCCTTCCGGAAGTATTCATACCCCTTGACTTATTCCACATTTTCTTGTGTTACAGCCTGAATTCCCAAAAAATTTGTGCACCCATCTACACACAATACCCAATAAGGACAAAGTGAAAACATATTTAAAAAAATGTTTGCAAATGTATTGAAAATTAAATAGAGAAATATATAATTTGCATAAGTATTCACACCCCTGAGTCAATACTTTGTATAAGCCCCTTTGGCGGTGATTAAAGCTTTGAGCCTTCGATATGTCTGTATCAGCTTTGCACATCTAGATTTGGTGATTTTTGTCCCATTCTTCCTTGCAGATTTTCTCAAACTCTGTTAAGTTAGCTGGTGATAAACAGCAATCTTCAAGTCTTTCCACAGATTTTCCATATGATTAAAAGCGTGGGCTGTGTCAGGGCCACTCAAAGACTTTCACATTCTAGTTCTGAAGCCATTCCTTTGGCCGTATGCATGTGGTCATTGTCCTGTTGGAACGTACATCTTCCCCCCAGTCTAAGGTTATTTGCACTCTGAAGCAGGTTCTCATTAAGGACCCTGATGAAGACAGATTGTCTGTCGAAACGTTGGACATCGAAACGTTGGACGTTGGCTCTCCTTTATTTTTTAAGTGTTCCACTCCGCTAGCCAGCACCTCGCCTAAATATGTGTGCGTTTCTTTCGCCTCTAGATCTCATCAAGGATTTGCCTGTATTTGTCTCCATTCATTGTTCCCTCTATCCTTACCAGTCCTCCAGTCCCTGCTGCTGAAAAGCTTCCCCTTAGCCTGATGTTGCCACCATCATGCTTCAAAGTAGGGATGGTGTTAGATGATCAGCTCTAGGCAGAGACTGGGGAGTTCCATATTTTTGCAATTTCCCAATGATGGAGACCTCTGTGTTCTTGGATATTTTAGACACTACAGAAATTGTTTTATACCCTTCCCCAGATATATACAGTTGAAGTCGGAAGTTTATATACACCTTAGCCAAATACATTTAAACTCAGTTTTTCACAATTCCTGACATCTAATCCAAGTAAAAATTCCCTGTCTTAGGTCAGTTAGGATCACCACTTTATTTTAAGAATGTGAAATGTCAGAATAATAGTAGAGAGAATGACTTATTTCAGCTTTTATTTCTTTCTTCACATTCCCAGTGGGTAAGAAGTGTACATAAACTCAAATAGTATTTGGTAGCATTGCCTTTAAGTTGTTTAACTTGGGTCAAACGTTTCAGATAGCCTTCCACAAGCTTCCCACAATAAGTTGGGTGAATTTTGTCCCATTCCTCTTGACAGAGCTGGTGCAACTGAGTCAGGTTTGTACACCTCCTTGCTCACCCACACTTTTTCAGTTCTGCCCAAACATTTTCTATAGGTTTGAGGTCAGGGCTTTGTTATGGCCACTCCAATACCTTGACTTTGTTGTCCTTAAGCCATTTTGACACAACTTTGGAAGTATGCTTGGGGTCATTGTCCATTTGGAAGACCCATTTGCGACCAAGTTTTAACTAAGTGAAAAAATCTGTCTGTTGTTGGAAAAATGACTTGTGTCATGCACAAAGTAGATGTCCTAACCAACTTCCCAAAACAATAGTTTGTTAACAAGATATTTGTGGAGGGGTCGAAAAATGAGTTTTAATGAATAGAACCTAAGTGTATGTAAACTTCCGACTTCAACTGTATATGCCTCATCACAATTCTATCTATGAGATCTATGAACAGTTCCTTGGACTCCCAACTGTGGGACCTTATATAGACAGGTGTGTTTCTTTCTATATCATATCCAAATAATTGATTTGGACTCAGGTGGACTCCAATCAAGTTGTAGTGACATATCAAGGATGATCAAAGGAAATTGGATGCACCTGAGCTAAATGTGGAGTGTTATAGCAAAGGGGTGTGGGAGTACTTATGTAAATGAGATATTTCTGTATTTCATTTTCAATAAATTATCATACATTTCAAAATATATCTTTTCACTATTTCATTATGGGTGTATTGTGTGTAGATGGATGAGAAAAAATATATTTAATCCATTTTGACTTCAGGCTGTAACACAACAAAATGTGGAATAAAAGTCAAGGGGTATGAATACTTTCTGAAGGCACTATAGTTTCATATAGTTTCGTTTTAAGAGATCAAAACACCGAAAATATTCCCAAACTCCATATTATGACATCAGTTCCCCTTATAGATGGAATCCGCATTAAGGGGAAACAGCGCCACTGTTCGCCAGCCAGCACCTTTGTTATTGTTTTGTTGACTGGAAAGGAGATGAGGAGCATCCAAACGCATCCCTGCAATGCAATTTCTAAACAACATCTCTCCCTCGCTCTCTCTCTCTCTCTCTCTCTCTCTCTCTCCACTCCCTTTCCAACTCCATCTCCCCCCTCTTTCTCTAGAGTCTGTGTGTGTATTCCAGTCCTCAGCCTGTGATTGTTGCAGACATTCTTGCCATCTTGGCTCTTCTATTGAGCGGGTCCCTGTTAAAAAGAAGCCTGTCAACCATACAGAGGATATGAAGTGTTTCTGCTGTTATGGTCATTGAAGGAAACGACAAGATACTTTAAAATATGCTGCTGATGGCTCCACTTGAAAAAGCCATCATCCCACAGGACACAGAGCAGCTAGGTAGACAGGCTTGTGTTGATTCCATACACACACACTACACACAAACACAAACAACACACTACACACTACACACACACACACACACACACACACACAGAGAGAGCCAGTATGTGTGTTACATGATCCAGGAGATCAGTCAGGTCACACCAGATCCACTGCACTAGTAGACGTTTGTACAGGTCCCCAGGACGTCAGGAGATGCCTTCCACACAGGCCACTAGGGGCAACGGTGAGCGCTGTTACCATCAAATAGACCACAGTATGAGATAAAATACCCAGAATACCTAGAGGTCCAATAGGGAAATGGTTCCAATTGTTATTCCACCATACATTTTTTCCCATAGGGGATATGATAAACACTTAAATTAAGGTCTGTGTTTCGTGTAGGCTTACCCTGGCGTGAGGTTTAATAACTGTTTAAATCTCTCTAGGACAAGTTGACTTTTATCAATATATTTGTATATATTTACCCCCCAAAATGAAACGCTAAATTAGCTGTGAATGTGGCTATCATAAAGAACTACAAATGCCATTATGATCTGGACTAGACTGTCAAATCAGGCAAAGGTAAGAATCTCTGGCCATTTGATTAATTGTGCAGCAGTCTTATGGCTTGGGGGTAGAAGCTGTTAAGAAACCTTTTGGTCCTAGACTTGGCGCTTTGGTACCGCTTGCTGTGCGGTAGCAGAGAAAACAGTCTATGACCTGGGTGACTGGAGTCTCTGACACCGCAGAGGAAAGCTCATAAAAAACGACCTCAGCTCCATACCTGTCATAGTATATATAGTACACTACCTGTATACTTCTCAGGTAGTTTCAGTGTACTTTCCACAGCAGCTGTACTTCTCAGGTAGTTTCAGTGTACTTTCTACAGCATCTGTACTTCTCAAGTAGTTTCAGTGTACTTTCTATAGCAGCTGTACTTCTCAGGTAGTTTCAGTGTACTTTCTACAGCAGCTGGACTTCTCAGGTAGTTTCAGTGTACTTTCTACAGCGGCTGTACTTCTCAGGTAGTTTCAGTGTACGTTCTACAGCAGCTGTACTTCTCAGGTAGTTTCAATGTACTTTCTACAACAGCTGTACTTCTCAGGTAGTTTCAGTGTACTTTCTACAGCAGCTGTACTTCTCAGGTAGTTTCAGTGTACGTTCTACAGCAACTCTAAACTTGTATCCACCATTGCACCATATAGATTAAATTTAATGTATTTATAAAGTAATTTTTACATCAGCATATGTCACAAAGTGCGTTTACAGAAACCCAGCCTCAAACAATGCACATGTAGAAGCACGTAAAACTCCCTAGAAAGGCTGGAACCAAGTCCTCTTCTGGCTGTGCCGGGTCAAATAATAATCCAAGTGGTTGTAGAGGGTGTAACAGGTCAGTACCTCAGGTGTAAATGTCAGTTGGCTTGTGTGTGTGTGTGTGTGTGTGTGTGTGTGTGTGTGTGTGTGTGTGTGTGTGTGTGTGTGTGTGTGTGTGTGTGTGTGTGTGTGTGTGTGTGTGTGTGTGTGTGTGTGTGTGTGTGTGTGTGTGTGTGTGAGAGAGAGAGAGATGGTGAACTCTGGCCCCGTCCAACACCCTCCTTGCCAAAGCACAACCCACACACCACTAGAGGGAAATCAGCTCCTCTGCACCCCAGCTCCTCTGCGCTTTAGTATTGGAGAGGCCTGCCTGCAGGGTAGCAGTGCTATCTGCACTGAACCTCACTACCTCGCTCTCTTTAATTAGGTTTCGCTGTGTGATTGATGGAGAGGCCTATGAGGCCTGTATTTTAAAACAGTAATGGTGCTCTTCATAAGTATGTGTCCCACATGGCACCCTCTTCCCTATATAGAATAGTGCACTACTTTTGACCAGGGTCCAGTGAAAATTAATGCACTATATGGGGAATAGGGTGATATATGGGATATAGCCGAGGTGTCAGGGAGTGGAGGGAGGGAACCCATCTTTATGTCCATCCTGTTGATTTGCAGAGCCTCATAAAGACTACGACTGTTTTACTGAGCGGTAGAGGGTGAGGTGGGAATTGTAGTGAGGTGGGAATTGTTTTACTGAGCGGTAGAGGGTGAGGTGGTGATTGTTTTACTGAAGGGTAGAGGGTGAGGTGGGGATTGTTTTACTGAGCGGTGGGGTAGTGAGGTGGGGATTGTTTTACTGAGGGGTAGAGGGTGAGGTGGGGATTGTTTTACTGAGGGGTGGGGTAGTGAGGTGGGGATTGTTTTACTGAGGGGTAGAGGGTGAGGTGGGGATTGTTTTACTGAGAGGTGGGGTAGTGAGGTGGGAATTGTTTTACTGAGGGGTGGGGTAGTGAGGTGGGGATTGTTTTACTGAGGGGTAGAGGGTGAGGTGAGGATTGTTTTACTGAGGGGTGGGGTAGTGAGGTGGGGATTGTTTTACTGAGGGGTAGAGGGTGAGGTGAGGATTGTTTTACTGAGGGGTGGGGTAGTGAGGTGGGGATTGTTTTACTGAGGGGTGGGGTAGTGAGGTGGGGATTGTTTTACTGAGGGGTGGGGTAGTGAGGTGGGGATTGTTTTACTGAGGGGTAGAGGGTGATGTGGGGATTGTTTTACTGAGGGGTGGGGTAGTGAGTTGGGGATTGTTTTACTGAGGGGTAGAGGGTGAGGTGGGGATTGTTTTACTGAGGGGTGGGGTAGTGAGTTGGGGATTGTTTTACTGAGGGGTAGAGGGTGAGGTGGGGTTTGTTTTACTGAGGGGTGGGTTAGTGAGGTGGGGATTGTTTTACTGAGGGGTGGGGTAGTGAGGTGGGGATTGTTTTACTCAGGGGTAGAGGGTGAGGTAGGGATTGTTTTACTGAAGGGTGGGGTAGTGAGGTGGGGATTGTTTTACTGGGGGTTGGGGTAGTGAGGTGGGGATTGTTTTACTGAGGGGTGGGGTAGTGAGGTAGGGATTGTTTTACTGAGGGGTGGGGTAGTGAGGTGGGGATTGATTTACTGAGGGGTGGGGTAGTGAGGTGGGGATTGTTTTACTGAGGGGTGGGGTAGTGAGGTGGGGATTGTTTTACTGAGGGGTAGAGGGTGAGGTGGGGATTGTTTTACTGAGAGGTAGAGGGTGAGGTGGGGATTGTTTTACTGAGGGGTGGGGTAGTGAGGTGGGGATTGTTTTACTGAGGGGTAGAGGGTGAGGTGAGGATTGTTTTACTGAGGGGTGGGGTAGTGAGGTCGGATTGTTTTACTGAGGGGTAGAGGGTGAGGTGAGGATTGTTTTACTGAGGGGTGGGGTAGTGAGGTGGGGATTGTTTTACTGAGGGGTGGGGTAGTGAGGTGGGGATTGTTTTACTGAGGGGTGGGGTAGTGAGGTGGGGATTGTTTACTGAGGGGTAGAGGGTGAGGTGGGGATTGTTTTACTGAGGGGTAGAGGGTGATGTGGGGATTGTTTTACTGAGGGGTAGAGGGTGAGGTGGGGATTGTTTTACTGAGGGGTGGGGTAGTGAGTTGGGGATTGTTTTACTGAGGGGTAGAGGGTGAGGTGAGGATTGTTTTACTGAGGGGTGGGGTAGTGAGGTGGGGATTGTTTTACTGAGGGGTGGGGTAGTGAGGTGGGGATTGTTTTACTGAGGGGTGGGGGTAGTGAGTTGGGGATTGTTTACTGAGGGGTAGAGGGTGATGTGGGGATTGTTTTACTGAGGGGTAGAGGGTGAGGTGGGGTTTGTTTTACTGAGGGGTGGGTTAGTGAGGTGGGGATTGTTTTACTGAGGGGTGGGGTAGTGAGGTGGGGATTGTTTTACTCAGGGGTAGAGGGTGAGGTAGGGATTGTTTTACTGAGGGGTGGGGTAGTGAGGTGGGGATTGTTTTACTGGGGGTTGGGGTAGTGAGGTGGGGATTGTTTTACTGAGGGGTGGGGTAGTGAGGTAGGGATTGTTTTACTGAGGGGTGGGGTAGTGAGGTGGGGATTGATTTACTGAGGGGTGGGGTAGTGAGGTGGGGATTGTTTTACTGAGGGGTGGGGTAGTGAGGTGGGGATTGTTTTACTGAGGGGTAGAGGTGTGAGGTGGGGATTGTTTTACTGAGAGGTAGAGGGTGAGGTGGGGATTGTTTTACTGAGGGTTGGGGTAGTGAGGTGGGGATTGTTTTACTGAGGGGTAGAGGGTGAGGTGGGGATCGTTTTACTGGGCGGTGGGATAGTGAGGTGGGTATTGTTTTACTGAGGGGTGGGGTAGTGAGGTGGGGATTGTTTTACTGAGGGGTAGAGGGTGAGGTGGGGATTGTTTTACTGAGGGGTGGGGTAGTGAGGTGGGGATTGTTTTACTGAGGGGTAGAGGGTGAGGTGAGGATTGTTTTACTGAGGGGTGGGGTAGTGAGGTGGGGATTGTTTTACTGAGGGGTGGGGTAGTGAGGTGGGGATTGTTTTACTGAGGGGTGGGGTAGTGAGGTGGGGATTGTTTTACTGAGGGGTAGAGGGTGAGGTGGGGATTGTTTTACTGAGAGGTGGGGTAGTGAGGTGGGGATTGTTTTACTGAGGGGTGGGGTAGTGAGGTGGGGATTGTTTTACTGAGGGGTAGAGGGTGAGGTGGTGATTGTTTTACTGGGGGTGGGGTAGTGAGGTGGGGATTGTTTTACTGAGGGGTAGAGGGTGAGGTGAGGATTGTTTTACTGAGGGGTGGGGTAGTGAGGTGGGGATTGTTTTACTGAGGGGTGGGGTAGTGAGGTGGGGATTGTTTTACTGAGGGGTGGGGTAGTGAGGTGGGGATTGTTTACTGAGGGGTAGAGGGTGATGTGGGGATTGTTTTACTGAGGGGTAGAGGGTGAGGTGGGGATTGTTTTACTGAGGGGTGGGGTAGTGAGTTGGGGATTGTTTTACTGAGGGGTAGAGGGTGAGGTGGGGTTTGTTTTACTGAGGGGTGGGTTAGTGAGGTGGGGATTGTTTTACTGAGGGGTGGGGTAGTGAGGTGGGGATTGTTTTACTCAGGGGTAGAGGGTGAGGTAGGGATTGTTTTACTGAGGGGTGGGGTAGTGAGGTGGGGATTGTTTTACTGGGGGTTGGGGTAGTGAGGTGGCGATTGTTTTACTGAGGGGTGGGGTAGTGAGGTGGGGATTGTTTTACTGAGGGGTGGGGTAGTGAGGTGGGGATTGTTTACTGAGGGGTAGAGGGTGAGGTGGGGATTGTTTTACTGAGGGGTAGAGGGTGATGTGGGGATTGTTTTACTGAGGGGTAGAGGGTGAGGTGGGGATTGTTTTACTGAGGGGTGGGGTAGTGAGTTGGGGATTGTTTTACTGAGGGGTAGTGGGTGAGGTGGGGATTGTTTTACTGAGGGGTGGGGTAGTGAGGTGGGGATTGTTTTACTGAGGGGTAGAGGGTGAGGTGGGGATCTTTTTACTGAGGGGTAGAGGGTGAGGTGGGGATTGTTTTACTGAGGGGTGGGGTAGTGAGGTGGGGATTGTTTTACTGAGGGGTGGGGTAGTGAGGTGGGGATTGTTTTACTGAGGGGTGGGGTAGTGAGGTGGGGATTGTTTTACTGAGGGGGGAGGGTGAGGTGGGGATTGTTTTACTGAGGGGTGGGGTAGTGAGGTGGGGATTGTTTTACTGAGGGGTAGAGGGTGAGGTGAGGATTGTTTTACTGAGGGGTGGGGTAGTGAGGTGGGGATTGTTTTACTGAGGGGTGGGGTAGTGAGGTGGGGATTGTTTTACTGAGGGGTGGGGTAGTGAGGTGGGGATTGTTTACTGAGGGGTAGAGGGTGAGGTGGGGATTGTTTTACTGAGGGGTAGAGTGTGATGTGGGGATTGTTTTACTGAGGGGTAGGGGTGAGGTGGGGATTGTTTTACTGAGGGGTGGGGTAGTGAGGTGGGGATTGTTTACTGAGGGGTAGAGGGTGAGGTGGGGATTGTTTTACTGGGGGTGGGGTAGTGAGGTGGGGATTGTTTTACTGAGGGGTAGAGGGTGAGGTGAGGATTGTTTTACTGAGGGGTGGGGTAGTGAGGTGGGGATTGTTTTACTGAGGGGTGGGGTAGTGAGGTGGGGATTGTTTTACTGAGGGGTGGGGTAGTGAGGTGGGGATTGTTTTACTGAGGGGTAGAGGGTGAGGTGGGGATTGTTTTACTGAGGAGTGGGGTAGTGAGGTGGGGATTGTTTTACTGAGGGGTTGGGGTAGTGAGGTGGGGATTGTTTTACTGAGGGGTAGAGGGTGAGGTGAGGATTGTTTTACTAAGGGGTAGAGGGTGAGGTGAGGATTGTTTTACTGAGGGGTGGGGTAGTGAGGTGGGGATTGTTTTACTGAGAGGTGGGGTAGTGAGGTGGGGATTGTTTTACTGAGGGGTAGAGGGTGAGGTGGTGATTGTTTTACTGGGGGTGGGGTAGTGAGCTGGGGATTGTTTTACTGAGGGGTAGAGGGTGAGGTGAGGATTGTTTTACTGAGGGGTGGGGTAGTGAGGTGGGGATTGTTTTACTGAGGGGTGGGGTAGTGAGGTGGGGATTGTTTTACTGAGGGGTGGGGTAGTGAGGTGGGGATTGTTTACTGAGGGGTAGAGGGTGATGTGGGGATTGTTTTACTGAGGGGTAGAGGGTGAGGTGGGGATTGTTTTACTGAGGGGTGGGGTAGTGAGGTGGGGATTGTTTTACTGAGGGGTAGAGGGTGAGGTGGGGTTTGTTTTACTGAGGCGGTGGGTTAGTGAGGTGGGGATTGTTTTACTGAGGGGTGGGGTAGTGAGGTGGGGATTGTTTTACTCAGGGGTGGGGTAGTGAGTTGGGGATTGTTTTACTGAGGGGTAGAGGGTGAGGTGGGGATTGTTTTACTGGGGGTTGGGGTAGTGAGGTGGGGATTGTTTTACTGAGGGGTGGGGTAGTGAGGTGGGGATTGTTTTACTGAGGGGTGGGGTAGTGAGGTGGGGATTGTTTACTGAGGGGTAGAGGGTGAGGTGGGGATTGTTTTACTGAGGGGTAGAGGGTGATGTGGGGATTGTTTTACTGAGGGGTAGAGGGTGAGGTGGGGATTGTTTTACTGAGGGGTGGGGTAGTGAGTTGGGGATTGTTTTACTGAGGGGTAGAGGGTGAGGTGGGGATTGTTTTACTGAGGGGTGGGGTAGTGAGGTGGGGATTGTTTTACTGAGGGGTAGAGGTGTGAGGTGGGGATCTGTTTTACTGAGGGGTAGAGGGTGAGGTGGGGATTGTTTTACTGAGGGGTGGGGTAGTGAGGTGGGGATTGTTTTACTGAGGGGTGGGGATTGTTTTACTGAGGGGTGGGGTAGTGAGGTGGGGATTGTTTTACTGAGGGGGGAGGGTGAGGTGGGGATCGTTTTACTGAGGCGGTGGGGTAGTGAGGTGGGGATTGTTTTACTGAGGGGTAGAGGGTGAGGTGAGGTGAGGATTGTTTTACTGAGGGGTGGGGTAGTGAGGTGGGGATTGTTTTACTGAGGGGTGGGGTAGTGAGGTGGGGATTGTTTTACTGAGGGGTGGGGTAGTGAGGTGGGGATTGTTTACTGAGGGGTAGAGGGTGAGGTGGGGATTGTTTTACTGAGGGGTAGAGTGTGATGTGGGGATTGTTTTACTGAGGGGTAGAGGGTGAGGTGTGGATTGTTTTACTGAGGGGTGGGGTAGTGAGGTGGGGATTGTTTTACTGAGGGGTAGAGGGTGAGGTGGGGATTGTTTTACTGAGGGGTGGGGTAGTGAGGTGGGGATTGTTTTACTGAGGGGTAGAGGGTGAGGTGAGGATTGTTTTACTGAGGGGTGGGGTAGTGAGGTGGGGATTGTTTTACTGAGGGGTGGGGTAGTGAGGTGGGGATTGTTTTACTGAGGGGTGGGGTAGTGAGGTGGGGATTGTTTTACTGAGGGGTAGAGGGTGAGGTGGGGATTGTTTTACTGAGAGGTGGGGTAGTGAGGTGGGGATTGTTTTACTGAGGGGTGGGGTAGTGAGGTGGGGATTGTTTTACTGAGGGGTAGAGGGTGAGGTGAGGATTGTTTTACTAAGGGGTAGAGGGTGAGGTGAGGATTGTTTTACTGAGGGGTGGGGTAGTGAGGTGGGGATTGTTTTACTGAGAGGTGGGGTAGTGAGGTGGGGATTGTTTTACTGAGGGGTAGAGGGTGAGGTGGTGATTGTTTTACTGGGGGTGGGGTAGTGAGGTGGGGATTGTTTTACTGAGGGGTAGAGGGTGAGGTGAGGATTGTTTTACTGAGGGGTGGGGTAGTGAGGTGGGGATTGTTTTACTGAGGGGTGGGGTAGTGAGGTGGGGATTGTTTTACTGAGGGGTGGGGTAGTGAGGTGGGGATTGTTTACTGAGGGGTAGAGGGTGATGTGGGTATTGTTTTACTGAGGGGTAGAGGGTGAGGTGGGGATTGCTTTACTGAGGGGTGGGGTAGTGAGTTGGGGATTGTTTTACTGAGGGGTAGAGGGTGAGGTGGGGTTTGTTTTACTGAGGGGTGGGTTAGTGAGGTGGGGATTGTTTTACTGAGGGGTGGGGTAGTGAGGTGGGGATTGTTTTACTCAGGGGTAGAGGGTGAGGTAGGGATTGTTTTACTGAGGGGTGGGGTAGTGAGGTGGGGATTGTTTTACTGGGGGTTGGGGTAGTGAGGTGGGGATTGTTTTACTGAGGGGTGGGGTAGTGAGGTGGGGATTGTTTTACTGAGGGGTGGGGTAGTGAGGTGGGGATTGTTTACTGAGGGGTAGAGGGTGAGGTGGGGATTGTTTTACTGAGGGGTAGAGGGTGATGTGGGGATTGTTTTACTGAGGGGTAGAGGGTGAGGTGGGGATTGTTTTACTGAGGGGTGGGGTAGTGAGTTGGGGATTGTTTTACTGAGGGGTAGTGGGTGAGGTGGGGATTGTTTTACTGAGGGGTGGGGTAGTGAGGTGGGGATTGTTTTACTGAGGGGTAGAGGGTGAGGTGGGGATCTTTTTACTGAGGGGTAGAGGGTGAGGTGGGGATTGTTTTACTGAGGGGTGGGGTAGTGAGGTGGGGATTGTTTTACTGAGGGGTGGGGTAGTGAGGTGGGGATTGTTTTACTGAGGGGTGGGGTAGTGAGGTGGGGATTGTTTTACTGAGGGGGGAGGGTGAGGTGGGGATTGTTTTACTGAGGGGTGGGGTAGTGAGGTGGGGATTGTTTTACTGAGGGGTAGAGGGTGAGGTGAGGATTGTTTTACTGAGGGGTGGGGTAGTGAGGTGGGGATTGTTTTACTGAGGGGTGGGGTAGTGAGGTGGGGATTGTTTTACTGAGGGGTGGGGTAGTGAGGTGGGGATTGTTTACTGAGGGGTAGAGGGTGAGGTGGGGATTGTTTTACTGAGGGGTAGAGTGTGATGTGGGGATTGTTTTACTGAGGGGTAGAGGGTGAGGTGGGGATTGTTTTACTGAGGGGTGGGGTAGTGAGGTGGGGATTGTTTTACTGAGGGGTAGAGGGTGAGGTGGGGATTGTTTTACTGGGGGTGGGGTAGTGAGGTGGGGATTGTTTTACTGAGGGGTAGAGGGTGAGGTGAGGATTGTTTTACTGAGGGGTGGGGTAGTGAGGTGGGGATTGTTTTACTGAGGGGTGGGGTAGTGAGGTGGGGATTGTTTTACTGAGGGGTGGGGTAGTGAGGTGGGGATTGTTTTACTGAGGGGTAGAGGGTGAGGTGGGGATTGTTTTACTGAGAGGTGGGGTAGTGAGGTGGGGATTGTTTTACTGAGGGGTGGGGTAGTGAGGTGGGGATTGTTTTACTGAGGGGTAGAGGGTGAGGTGGTGATTGTCTTACTGGGGGTGGGGTAGTGAGGTGGGGATTGTTTTACTGAGGTGTAGAGGGTGAGGTGAGGATTGTTTTACTAAGGGGTGGGGTAGTGAGGTGGGGATTGTTTTACTGAGGGGTGGGGTAGTGAGGTGGGGATTGTTTTACTGAGGGGTGGGGTAGTGAGGTGGGGATTGTTTACTGAGGGGTAGAGGGTGATGTGGGGATTGTTTTACTGAGGGGTAGAGGGTGAGGTGGGGATTGTTTTACTGAGGGGTGGGGTAGTGAGTTGGGGATTGTTTTACTGAGGGGTAGAGGGTGAGGTGGGGTTTGTTTTACTGAGGGGTGGGTTAGTGAGGTGGGGATTGTTTTACTGAGGGGTGGGGTAGTGAGGTAGGGATTGTTTTACTGAGGGGTGGGGTAGTGAGGTGGGGATTGATTTACTGAGGGGTGGGGTAGTGAGGTGGGGATTGTTTTACTGAGGGGTGGGGTAGTGAGGTGGGGATTGTTTTACTGAGGGGTAGAGGGTGAGGTGGGGATCGTTTCACTGGGCGGTGGGATAGTGAGGTGGGGATTGTTTTACTGAGGGGTAGAGGGTGAGGTGGTGATTGTTTTACTGGGGGTGGGGTAGTGAGGTGGGGATTGTTTTACTGAGGGGTAGAGGGTGAGGTGAGGATTGTTTTACTGAGGGGTGGGGTAGTGAGGTGGGGATTGTTTTACTGAGAGGTAGAGGGTGAGGTGGGGATTGTTTTACTGAGGGGTGGGGTAGTGAGGTGGGGATTGTTTTACTGAGGGGTAGAGGGTGAGGTGGGGATCGTTTTACTGGGCGGTGGGATAGTGAGGTGGGGATTGTTTTACTGAGGGGTAGAGGCTGAGGTGGTGATTGTTTTACTGGGGGTGGGGTAGTGAGGTGGGGATTGTTTTACTGAGGGGTAGAGGGTGAGGTGAGGATTGTTTTACTGAGGGGTGGGGTAGTGAGGTGGGGATTGTTTACTGAGGGGTAGAGGGTGATGTGGGGATTGTTTTACTGAGGGGTAGAGGGTGAGGTGGGGATTGTTTTACTGAGGGGTGGGGTAGTGAGTTGGGGATTGTTTTACTGAGGGGTAGAGGGTGAGGTGGGGTTTGTTTTACTGAGGGGTGGGTTAGTGAGGTGGGGATTGTTTTACTGAGTGGTGGGGTATTGAGGTGGGGATTGTTTTACTCAGGGGTAGAGGGTGAGGTAGGGATTGTTTTACTGAGGGGTGGGGTAGTGAGGTGGGGATTGTTTTACTGGGGGTTGGGGTAGTGAGGTGGGGATTGTTTTACTGAGGGGTGGGGTAGTGAGGTAGGGATTGTTTTACTGAGGGGTGGGGTAGTGAGGTGGGGATTGATTTACTGAGGGGTGGGGTAGTGAGGTGGGGATTGTTTTACTGAGGGGTGGGGTAGTGAGGTGGGGATTGTTTTACTGAGTGGTAGAGGGTGAGGTGGGGAATGTTTTACTGAGAGGTAGAGGGTGAGGTGGGGATTGTTTTACTGAGGGGTGGGGTAGTGAGGTGGGGATTGTTTTACTGAGGGGTAGAGGGTGAGGTGGGGATCGTTTTACTGGGCGGTGGGATAGTGAGGTGGGGATTGTTTTACTGAGGGGTGTGGTAGTGAGGTGGGGATTGTTTTACTGAGGGGTAGAGGGTGAGGTGAGGATTGTTTTACTGAGGGGTGGGGTAGTGAGGTCGGGATTGTTTTACTGAGGGGTAGAGGGTGAGGTGAGGATTGTTTTACTGAGGGGTGGGGTAGTGAGGTGAGGATTGTTTTACTGAGGGGTGGGGTAGTGAGGTGGGGATTGTTTTACTGAGGGGTGGGGTAGTGAGGTGGGGATTGTTTTACTGAGGGGTGGGGTAGTGAGGTGGGGATTGTTTACTGAGGGGTAGAGGGTGAGGTGGGGATTGTTTTACTGAGGGGTAGAGGGTGATGTGGGGATTGTTTTACTGAGGGGTAGAGGGTGAGGTGGGGATTATTTTACTGAGGGGTGGGGTAGTGAGTTGGGGATTGTTTTACTGAGGGGTAGTGGGTGAGGTGGGGATTGTTTTACTGAGGGGTGGGGTAGTGAGGTGGGGATTGTTTTACTGAGGGGTAGAGGGTGAGGTGGGGATTGTTTTACTGAGGGGTGGGGTAGTGAGGTGGGGATCTTTTTACTGAGGGGTAGAGGGTGAGGTTGGGATTGTTTTACTGAGGGGTGGGGTAGTGAGGTGGGGATTGTTTTACTGAGGGGTGGGTTAGTGAGGTGGGGTCTGTTTTACTGAGGGGTAGTGGGTGAGGTGGGGATTGTTTTACTGAGGGGTGGGGTAGTGAGGTGGGGATTGTTTTACTGAGGGGTAGAGGGTGAGGTGGGGATCTTTTTACTGAGGGGTAGAGGGTGAGGTGGGGATTGTTTTACTGAGGGGTGGGGTAGTGAGGTGGGGATTGTTTTACTGAGGGGTGGGGTAGTGAGGTGGGGATTGTTTTACTGAGGGGGAGGGTGAGGTGGGGATTGTTTTACTGAGGGGTGGGGTAGTGAGGTGGGGATTGTTTTACTGAGGGGTAGAGGGTGAGGTGAGGATTGTTTTACTGAGGGGTGGGGTAGTGAGGTGGGGATTGTTTTACTGAGGGGTGGGGTAGTGAGGTGGGGATTGTTTTACTGAGGGGTGGGGTAGTGAGGTGGGGATTGTTTACTGAGGGGTAGAGGGTGAGGTGGGGATTGTTTTACTGAGGGGTAGAGGGTGAGGTGGGGATTGTTTTACTGAGGGGTGGGGTAGTGAGTTGGGGATTGTTTTACTGAGGGGTAGAGGGTGAGATGGGGATTGTTTTACTGAGGGGTGGGGTAGTGATGTGGGGATTGTTTTACTGAGGGGTAGAGGGTGAGGTGGGGATTGTTTTACTGAGCGGTGGGGTAGTGAGGTGGGGATTGTTTTACTGAGGTGTAGAGGGTGAGGTGGGGATTGTTTTACTGAGGGGTGGGGTAGTGAGTTGGGGATTGTTTTCTGAGGGGTAGAGGGTGAGGTGGGGTTTGTTTTACTGAGGGGTGGGGTAGTGAGGTGGGGATTGATTTACTGAGGGGTGGGGTAGTGAGGTGGGGATTGTTTTACTGAGGGGTGGGGTAGTGAGGTGGGGATTGTTTTACTTAGGGGTAGAGGGTGAGGTGGGGATTGTTTTACTGAGAGGTAGAGGGTGAGGTGGGGATTGTTTTACTGAGGGGTGGGGTAGTGAGGTGGGGATTGTTTTACTGAGGGGTAGAGGGTGAGGTGGGGATCGTTTTACTGGGCGGTGGGATAGTGAGGTGGGGATTGTTTTACTGAGGGGTGGGGTAGTGAGGTGGGGATTGTTTTACTGAGGGGTAGAGGGTGAGGTGAGGATTGTTTTACTGAGGGGTGGGGTAGTGAGGTCGGGATTGTTTTACTGAGGGGTAGAGGGTGAGGTGATGATTGTTTTACTGAGGGGTGGGGTAGTGAGGTGGGGATTGTTTTACTGAGGGGTGGGGTAGTGAGGTGGGGATTGTTTTACTGAGGGGTGGGGTAGTGAGGTGGGGATTGTTTACTGAGGGGTAGAGGGTGAGGTGGGGATTGTTTTACTGAGGGGTAGAGGGTGATGTGGGGATTTTTTTACTGAGGGGTAGAGGGTGAGGTGGGGATTGTTTTACTGAGGGGTGGGGTAGTGAGTTGGGGATTGTTTTACTTAGGGGTAGTGGGTGAGGTGGGGATTGTTTTACTGAGTGGTGGGGTAGTGAGGTGGGGATTGTTTTACTGAGGGGTGGGGTAGTGAGGTGGGGATTGTTTTACTGAGGGGTGGGGTAGTGAGGTGGGGATTGTTTTACTGAGGGGGGAGGGTGAGGTGGGGATTGTTTTACTGAGGGGTGGGGTAGTGAGGTGGGGATTGTTTTACTGAGGGGTGGGGTAGTGAGGTGGGGATTGTTTTACTGAGGGGTGGGGTAGTGAGGTGGGGTTTGTTTTACTGAGGGGTAGTGGGTGAGGTGGGGATTGTTTTACTGAGGGGTGGGGTAGTGAGGTGGGGATTGTTTTACTGAGGGGTAGAGGGTGAGGTGGGGATCTTTTTACTGAGGGGTAGAGGGTGAGGTGGGGATTGTTTTACTGAGGGGTGGGGTAGTGAGGTGGGGATTGTTTTACTGAGGGGTGGGGTAGTGAGGTGGGGATTGTTTTACTGAGGGGTGGGGTAGTGAGGTGGGGATTGTTTTACTGAGGGGGGAGGGTGAGGTGGGGATTGTTTTACTGAGGGGTGGGGTAGTGAGGTGGGGATTGTTTTACTGAGGGGTAGAGGGTGAGGTGGGGATTGTTTTACTGGGGGGTGGGGTAGTGAGGTGGGGATTGTTTTACTGAAGGGTGGGGTAGTGAGGTGGGGATTGTTTTACTGAGGGGTAGAGTGTGAGGTGGGGATTGTTTTACTGAGGGGTGGGGTAGTGAGGTGGGGATTGTTTTACTGAGGGGTGGGGTAGTGAGGTGGGGATTGTTTTACTGAGGGGTGGGGTAGTGAGGTAGGGATTGTTTTACTGAGGGGTGGGGTAGTGAGGTGGGGATTGATTTACTGAGGGGTGGGGTAGTGAGGTGGCGATTGTTTTACTGAGGGGTGGGGTAGTGAGGTGGGGATTGTTTTACTGAGGGGTAGAGGGTGAGGTGGGGATTGTTTTACTGAGAGGTAGAGGGTGAGGTGGGGATTGTTTTACTGAGGGGTGGGGTAGTGAGGTGGGGATTGTTTTACTGAGGGGTAGAGGGTGAGGTGGGGATCTTTTTACTGGGCGGTGGGATAGTGAGGTGGGGATTGTTTTACTGAGGGGTGGGGTAGTGAGGTGGGGATTGTTTTACTGAGTGGTAGAGGGTGAGGTGGGGATTGTTTAACTGAGGGGTAGAGGGTGAGGTGGGGATTGTTTTACTGAGGGGTAGAGGGTGAGGTGGGCATTGTTTTACTGAGGGGTGGGGTAGTGAGGTGGGGATTGTTTTACTGAGGGGTGGGGTAGTGAGGTGGGGATTGTTTACTGAGGGGTAGAGGGTGAGGTGGGGATTGTTTTACTGAGGGGTAGAGGGTGAGGTGGGGATTGTTTTACTGAGAGGTAGAGGGTGAGGTGGGGATTGTTTTACTGAGGGGTGGGGTAGTGAGGTGGGGATTGTTTTACTGAGGGGTAGAGGGTGAGGTGGGGATCGTTTTACTGGGCGGTGGGATAGTGAGGTGGGGATTGTTTTACTGAGGGGTGGGGTAGTGAGGTGGGGATTGTTTTACTGAGTGGTAGAGGGTGAGGTGGGGATTGTTTAACTGAGGGGTAGAGGGTGAGGTGGGGATTGTTTTACTGAGGGGTAGAGGGTGAGGTGGGGATTGTTTTACTGAGGGGTGGGGTAGTGAGGTGGGGATTGTTTTACTGAGGGGTGGGGTAGTGAGGTGGGGATTGTTTTACTGAGGGGTAGAGGGTGAGGTGGGGTTTGTTTTACTGAGGGGTGGGGTAGTGAGGTGGGGATTGTTTTACTGAGGGGTAGGGGGTGAGGTGGGGATTGTTTTACTGAGGGGTGGGGTAGTTAGGTGGGGATTGTTTTACTGAGGGGTGGGGTAGTGAGGTGGGGATTGTTTTACTGAGGGGGGAGGGTGAGGTGGGGATTGTTTTACTGAGGGGTGGGGTAGTGAGGTGGGGATTGTTTTACTGAGGGGTAGAGGGTGAGGTTGGGGATTGTTTTACTGATGGGTAGAGGGTGAGGTGGGGATTGTTTTACTGAGCGGTGGGGTATTATTTATTATTTTAAATTTTTTTTATTAAATGGTGATTTCCAATTAGTAGTTACAGTCTTGTCCCATCGCTGAAACTGAGAGAGGCTGGAGAGGCGATGTTCGAGAGTCATGCGTCCTCCGAAATACGACCCCGTCAATCCGCACTGCTTCTTGACACACTGCTTGCTTAATCCGGAAGCCAGCCGCACCAATGTGTCGTAGGTAACATGGTACAACTGGCGACCTTAGTCAGCATGCATGCGCCCAGCCCGCCACAAGGTGTCACTAGGGCGTGATGGGACAAGGACATCTGCGATGCAGTGCCTTAGACCACTGCCCCACTAATGAGGCCCTTACTATTTAAAAAAAATGAAATTCACTGAGGATGATCCCCCACTTTCTCCTCTGAGGAGCATCCACTGATGTATTCATGGCTCTACTGACTACAGGATAATATTTTTTTCAAATCATACGAGAATGTTTTTTTTGCTTTATTTGGAATGCCAAACCAGATACTTCTTTTTTTAAGCGTTATTTAACTAGGCAACTCGGTTAAGAACAAATTCTTATTTAGAATGATGGACTACCCCAGACGACGCTGGGCCAATTGTGTGCCGCCCTATGGGACTCCCAATCACGGCCGGATGTGATACAGCCTGGTTTCGAACAGGAACTGTAGTGACACCTCTTGCACTGAGATGCAGTGACTTAGACAGCTGCGCCACTTAGGAGCATATTTATAAACTAGCATAATTATATAATGAACATGTATTTATTAAGGATCCCCATTAGCTGATGACAGCAGCTTCTCTTCCTGGGGTCCAGCAACATTTAAGGCAGTTATATACAATTTAGAATATTACATGACATTACATTTAATAACACTTTTCTCAACACATTAAGTGCGTTCCCTCAGGCCACTACTCTATCACATCTTTACAATACAAAATCCACAAGTAAGTGTGTGTAGAGTCCGTGTCTTATCATGTGTATGTGTAAGCGTGTGTCTTGTCCCCGCTGTTCCAAAAGGTGCATTTTTATCTGTTTATTAATTAAATCTGATTCCACTACTTGCATTAGTTACCTGATGTGGAATAGAGTTCCATGTAGCCATGGCTCTGCGTAGTACTGAACACCTTCCATAGTCTGTTCTGGACTTGGGGACTATGAAAAGACCTCTGGTGGCATGTCTTGTGGGTTATGCATGGGTGTCCGAGCTGTGTGCTAGTAGTTTAAACAGACATCTGTGCATTCAACATGTCAAAACTCTACACAAGCAGTTCAGTCACCTCAACTTGCTCAATTTCCACATTATTTAGTTTAGGGTTTAGTGAATGATTTGTCCCAAATACTGTACAATGCTTTTAGTTTGTGAAATATTTAGGATGAACTTATTCCATGCCACACATTCTGAAACGAACTGCACCTCTTTGTTAAGTGTTGCTATGATTTCACTCGCTGAAGTAGCTGATGTGTGTATTGTTGAGTCATCCTCATACATAGACACTCTGGCTTTACTCAAAGCCAGTGGCATGTTATTAGTAAAGATTGAATAAAGTAAGGGGCCTAGACAGCTGCCCTGGGGAATTCCTTATTCTACCTGGATTATGTTGGAGAGGCTTCCATTAAAGAACACCCTCTATGATCTGTTAGACAGGTAACTCTTTATCCACAATATAGCAGGGGGTGCAAAACCATAACACATACGTTTTCCAGCAGCAGACGATAAACAATGATGTCAAAAGCTGCACTGAAGTCTAACAAAACAGCTCCCACAATCTTTTCATGATCAATTTCTCTCAGCCAATCATCAGTCATTTGTGTAAGTGCCGTGCTTGTTGAATGTCCTTCCCTATAAGTGTGTTGAAAGTCTGTTGTCAATTTCTTTACTGTAAAATCGTCTGGTCGAACACAATTTTTTCCACAAAAGAGGGTTATAAACAGGCTGATTGGTAGGCTATTTGAGCCAGTAAAGGGGACTTTACTATTCTTAGGTAGCGGAATTACTTTTGCTTCCCTCCAGGCCTGAGGGCACACACTTTCAAGTAGGCTTAGATTGAAGATATTGCAAATAAGAGTGGCAATATCATCAACAATTATCCTCAGTAATTTTCCATCCAAGTTGTCAAGCATTGTTAGTTGTCAAGCACTGATGGACAATATTTTTGTTCACCTCTTCCACACTCACTTTACGGAATTCAAAATGACAATGCTTTTCTTCTAAATTGGCTAATCTTGTAATGAAAAAATCATTAAAGTAATTGTCAACAGTGGGTTTTGTATGTAGGAGAACAAAATATACAAGAATAATATTATAATAATAATAATATATAATATTTATAAAGGACATGGAAACAAGGATGGTAAGATTATGTCAAGCAACTAGCAACAGTGTATGGAGGTGTATGCTCGATACAAAATTAGAACCAACTCATTGTGGCTCAGCCACAAAATTGAAAGAGACAATTAATTAAAGAAGAGATTAAATAGTTAGTCTGTCTTGCCACCCCTTAACAATCCTAAATGGCGTAAAATGATTAGTCTATATAAAACATGTATCAGTTTCACTTTTCACTGGACCCTGGTCAAAAAAGGTTTTACAGCAATACCATATACAATTCAAGTCAGTTGGGAACAAGTCTTTGAAGTCTTGGGTCTATGAACTGGTATATACAGTATTGAACAAAAATATAAACGCAACATGTAAAGTGTTGGTCCCATGTTTCATGAGCTGAAATAAAAGTTCACAGAAATGTTCCATAAGCACAAAAAACGTATTTCTCTCAGATGTTGTGCACAATACGTTTACATTCCTGTTAGTGAGCATTTATCCTTTGTCAAGATAATCCATCTACCTGACAGGTGTGACATATCAAGAAGCTCATTAAACAGCATAATCATTACGCAGTTGCACCTTTGGTTGGGGACAATAAAAGGCCACTTGTTACGAATCCCTTTTGCCCTGCAGTCTAGGGGGGATGGAAACGAGACCCGTAACATAACGCATGCAAATTATAACAGTGAAAACAAAAACCACAGACAACTTAAATGTACCGTCAAACACTTCAGGTTTATTGTTTAAACACACGGTAATTGGGGGGGGGGGGCTGAGCTGGACTCAAGGAAAGAAATAGTAAGTATCCAAACAAACCCCTAAGCTAGTCTAGCCTGCTTTAAGAACAGCTAGCTAACTAACCAAAAATACAGTGGGTGGTCCGCCCAGTTCTAACTAGTGTTCTTTAGACAATATTTACCTACGGGTAGTGTATGCCCATGGGCGACTTGTCTTGGTACTCCCTTTTCCCACACTCAAACAAACACCATAACAAAACAATACTCACAGGATAACAGACAAAGTGACATGTAGTTGCAAAAACAAAAGAGAGATCTCCACAGAGAACTGATTGGGATACTTTTAAACCAAGGGAAAGGGATGTGATTGGGTAAGAGAAAAGGAGCAGGTCTATCTTCTGATTAGCGACTGATTGGCGGCACCTGTGAATAAGCAGAAGGAAAGAAAATACACACACAGGATACCTGTATCCGTAACACCACTCTAAAATGTGCAGTTTTGTCACACAACACAATGCCACAGATGTCTAAAGTTTTGAGGGAGCATCCAATTGGCATGTTGACTGGACCCTGGTCCAGGAATGCCCACCAGAGCTGCTGCCAGATAATTGAATGTTCAATTATCTTCCGTAAGCCGCCTCCAACATCATTTTAGAGAATTTGGCAGTACATCCAACCGGCCTCCCAACCGCAGACCACGTGTAACCACTCCAGACCAGGACCTCCACATCTGGCTTCATCACCTGCGGGATCGTCTGAGACCAGCCACCCATACAGTTGATGAAACTGAAGAGTATTTCTGTCTGTAATAAAGCCCTTTCCGATTAGCTGAGCCTGGCTCACAAGTGGGTGGGCCTATGCCGTCCCAGGCCCACCTATGGCTGAGCCCCTGCCCAGTCATGTGAAATCCATAGATTAGAGCCGAATTTAGAAGGCCAGCATCCCAGAGTTGCCTCTTCACTGTTGATGTTGAGACTGGTGTTTTGCAGGTACTATTTAATGAAGCTGCCAGTTGAGGACTTGTGAGGTGTCTGTTTCTCAAACTAGACACTCTAATGTACTTGTCCTCTTGCTCAGTTGTGCACCGGGGCCTCCCACTCCTCTTTCTATTCTGGTTAGAGACAGTTTGAGCTGTTCTGTGAAGGGAGTAGCACACAGCGTTGTATGAGATCTTCAGTTTCTTGGCAATTTCTCGCATGGAATAGCCTTCATTTCTCAGAGCAAGAATAGACTGACGAGTTTCAGAAGAAAGGTCTTTGTTTCTACCCATTTTGAGCCTTTTACCGAACCCACAAATGCTGATGCAATAGATACTCAACTGGTCTAAAGAAGGACAGTTTTATTGCTTCTTTAATCAGAAAAACAGTTTTCAGCTGTGCTAACATAATTGCAAAAGGGTTTTCTAATGATCAGTTAGCCTTTTAAAATGATAAACTTGGATTAGCTAACACAACATGCCATTGGAACACAGGAGTGATGGTTGCTGATAATGGGCCTCTGCATGCCTATGTACTTAAAAATCTGCCATTTCCAGCTACAACAGTCATTTACAACATTAATAATGTCTACACTGTATTTATGATCAATTTGATGTTATTTTAATGGACAAGAAATGTGGTTTTCTTTCAAAAACAAGGACATTTCTAAGTGACCCCAAACTTTTGAACGGTAGTGTATATATGGGGCATTGACCAGTCAGCCTTTTGCAGACTCTGCCACCTGGAAACAAAATCTATAGAACATCTTTTCTGGTACTGATCATCGATGACTCACTATTGGAGTCAGGTCCAGGAATGTTTTTTATGTCATAAAATCAGGCTTCAGATGGACCTGCAAACTGTATTGTTAGGAGGATCTGAAAAACCACAATCAGTCAATGGGAAATATCATTATACTTCTGGGTAAAATGTTTATCGGCAAGACCCTCGTAAGACGTCAAAGTGAAATGGAGGGATGTATTGCAAAAAGAATAGGCTAAGTTGGAGTTCAGATCAGAATGAATGGTGGACTGGCTGCTGTGATTACAAATCCAGGACTTGAAGAAAGAGGAAATTAGGAGTTTATGTATAATTATTTAACTACATGTACCGTACAAGTGCACTGAAATAGCTGTAAGTGTCACGTCCTGACCAGTAAAAGGGGTTGTTTGTTATTGTAGTTTGGTCAGGGCGTGGCAGGGGGTGTGTGTTTCTGGGTTTTTGGTGTATGTTCTATATTTTCTATTTCTATGTGTTTATCTGGTTTTTCTATTACTGTGTTGGGGTTTTGGAACGACCTCCAGTTAGAGGCAGCTGGTTGTCGTTGCCTCTAATTGGAGGTCATATTTAAGTTGGTTAGTTTTCTCTTGTGTTTGTGGGTGGTTGATTCCTGTTTAGTCTGTGCACCTTACGGGACTGTTTTCGTTGTTTGTTTTGTGTAAGTGTTTTGTTTTCCTTCGAATAAAGAAGATGTTAAATATACCCGCTGTAGTTTGGTCCACTCCATACAATGAACGTTCCAGTAAGAAGCAGTAGAAGTATTGTTGTCCAATCAGGGAAGGGATGATAGGGTTTGGGGGCGAAATTCATGAAATTGATAGAACCCACAATCTATCTGCAATATTAAAGCTGATCTACCTGTACCACCATAATTAAATGGTTGCGTATATGCGGTTGTACTTGTGTCTGGCATTGGCATGTTTTCACGGAGTGAATGGCTTGATACACAGTTTTCACATTGTGTTGGGAACCTCACTTCATCTCTCCTCATCCACATTCCCTTTATCATTTCTATTACAGGAGGGTAATGTCCTGGGATGTAATGGTACACAGAAGTGTGTGTGTGTGTAATGTAATCGAGAGGGGTGTTGTCCAGATGTAATGTCCCACTGAGTATGGTGTCATCTCTAATGGGGTGTGATAATGAAACATCTTAGTATCCCACCCCTGCTATTCCTCCTCTCCATTCCTACATTCTATTCCTCCTCTCCATTCCTCCATTCTACTCCTCTTCTCCATTCCTCCATTCTATACTAGTCTCTTTTCCTCTTATGACCTCAGAGCATCACACCTAGCCCTGTTTGTTCTGCTTTTTCTATTTCCTCTCTATTCCACTTCCATTACTCCTACTGGTCCCATAGCATCACACACTTGGTGTTTGTTCTTCGCTCGTTGCCCTTTTCTTGTGGCAACAACTCACAAATATTGCTGCTGTGATTGCACACCGTGGTATTTCACCCAATAGATATGGGAGTTTATCAAATCCAAGACTTGAATAAAAGAGGAAATTATGAATATTTTTATATATTTTTTTACATTTAACCTTCATCTAACATATGTGGGTCTATGTAAGGTTAGGAAGTGCAGCTCAGTTTCCACCTCATTTTGTGGGCAGTGTGCACATAGCCTGTTTTCTCTTGATATTCAGTTTTGGCTTCGGCGGCCTTTCTCAATAGCAAGGCTATGCTCACTAAGTCTGTACATAGCCAAAGCTTTCCTTAAGTTTGGGTCAGTGACAGTGGTCAGGTATTCTACCACTGTGTACTGTCTGTTGAGGGACAAATAGCATTCTAGTTTGCTCTGTTGTTTTGTGAATTCTTTCCAATGTGTCAAGTAATTATCTTTTTGTTTTCTCATGATTTGGTTGGATCTAATTGTGTTGCTGTCCTGGGGGTCTGTGGGGTATGTTTGTGTTTGTGAACAGAGCCCCGGGACCAGCTTGCTAAGGGAACCATTCTCCAGGTTCATCTCTCTGTAGGTGATGGCTTTGTTGTGGAAGGTTAGGGAATCGCTTCCTTTTAGGTGGTTGTAGAATTTAACGGCTCTTTTCTGGATTCTGATAATTAGTAGGTGTCGGCCTAATTCTACTCTGCATGCATTATTTGGTGTTTTACGTTGTACACAGAGGATATTTTTGCAGAATTCTGCATGCAGTCTCAATTTGGTGTTTGTACCTCAAAACCATAAAGGGCAATGGATTCTATAACTGATTCATGTATTTTTTGCCAGATCCTAATTGGCATGTCGAATTTTATGTTCCTTTTGATGGCATAGAAGGCCCTTCTCGCCTTGTCTCTCAGATCGTTCACAGCTTTGTGGAAGTTACCTGTTGCGCTGATGTTTAGGCTGAGGTAAGTATCGTTGTTTGTGTACTCTAGGGCAAGCGAGTCTAGATGGAATATGTATTGGTGGTCCTGGCAACTGGACCTTTTTTGGAACACCATTATTTTTGTCTTACTGAGATTTACTGTCAGGGCCCAGGTCTGACAGAATCTATGCAGAAGATCTGGGTGCTGCTGTAGGCCCTCCTTGCTTGGGGACAGAAGCACCAGATCATCAGCAAACAGAAGACATTGACTTCAGATTCTAGTAGGGTGATGCCGGTTGCTGCAGACTGTTCTAGTCCCATTGCCAATTCGTTGATTTATTTGTTGAAGAGGGTGGGGCTTAAGCTGCAACCCTGACTCACCCCACCGCCCTGTGGAAAGAAATGTGTGTTTTTTTACCAATTTCAACAGCACACTTATTGTTTTTGTACATGGATTATAAAATGTCGTATGTTTTTCCCCAACACCACTGTCCATGAATTTGTATAGACTCATGCCAAATTGAGTCAAAAGCTTTTTTGAAATCAACAAAGCATGGGAAGACTTTGCCTTTGTTTTGGTTTGTTTCTTTGTCAATTAGGGTGTGCATGTCACGTCCTGACCAGTATAAGGGTTATTTGTTATTGTAGTTTGGTCAGGACGTGGCAGAGGGTATTTTGTTTATGTGGTTCGGGGTGGTGTTTTATGTAGTAGGGTGTTTGATTTATTATTTCCGTGTTTTTGGGGTTATGTTCTAGGTTTGTATTTTCTGTGTGGTCTCTAGTCTTTTGTATTTCTATGTCTAGTTTATTGGGGTTGGACTCTCAATTGGAGGCAGGTGTTTTCTAGTTGCCTCTGATTGAGAGTCCTATATATGGGTATGTGTTTGGTTAAGTGTTTGTGGGAGATTGTTTCTTGTTTTGCATGTGTGAGCATGACAAGACTGTTTTGTTGTTCGTGCGTTCTTTGTTTGTTATTTTGGTGTTCTCTTGATTTAAAATTAAATACAAGATGAGCATCCACATTCCTGCTGCGTTTTGGTCCTCCATTCCCGACGACAACCGTTACAGTGCATTGTGACTATGTGGTCTGTTGTACGGTAATTTGGTAAAAAGACAATTTGACATTTGCTCAGTACATTGTTTTCACTGAGGAAATGTACGAGTCTGCTGTTAATGATAATGCAAAGGATTTTCCCAAGGTTGCTGTTGACGCATATCCCACGGTAGTTATTGGGGTCAAATTTGTCTCCAATTTTGTAGATTGGGCTCATCAGCCTTGGGTAAAGATATTGGGGAAGATGCCAGAGCTAAGGATGATGTTAAAGAGTTTAAGTATAGCCAATTGGAATT
Organism: Salmo salar; assembly: GCF_965601325.2. Taxonomy (NCBI): domain Eukaryota; kingdom Metazoa; phylum Chordata; class Actinopteri; order Salmoniformes; family Salmonidae; genus Salmo; species Salmo salar. Next base: position 96,062,470 of record NC_138299.1, read on the forward strand.
TGTGGTCTGTATATTTTATAATTTAATTGAGGATACCATCAACACCACAGGTCTTTTGGGGTTTGTATTGTGTCCTGTAGTTCATTAAATGTAATTGGAGAATCTATTGGGTTCTGGTAGTCTTTAATAGTTGATTCTAAGATGTGTATTTCATCATGTATTTGTTTTTGCTGTTAGTTCTTTGTTAATTAAAGGGCCAAAAAGATTGGAGAAGTGGTTTGTCAATCTCCATTTTGGATAGATGGTGTTTCTTTAGTGTTTTCCAATTTTCCCAGAAGAGGTTAGATTCTATGGATTCTTCAATTACATGGAGCTGATTTCTGACATGCAGTTCCTTTTCCATAGTGTATTTCTGTATTGTTTTAGTGATTCACCATAGTGAAGGCGTAGGCTCAGGTTTTCTGGGTCTCTATGTTTTTGGTTGGATAGGTTTCTCCATTTCTTTCTTAGGTTTTTGCATTCTTCATCAAACCATTTGTCATTGTAGTTAATTTTCTATGGTTTTCTGCGGTGATGTTTTTTGGTTTCATTGGGAAGCTGAGAGGTCAAATATACTGTTTAGGTTTCTACAGCCAAGTTTACACCTTCACTGTTACAGTGAAACGTTTTGTCCAGGAAGTGGTTGTGACGGCCCCTCCCTGCTCTGTCTACTGGGTTTTGCTGTGCTTACTTCCTGCAGGAGATTGGTGGGTGGAGCTGGGAGAATGGGGCACACCCATTCAGCAAGACATCCCTCTCTCCATGTATACCTTTGGTTGTTTTGTAGTGGTTTTGACAGTTGACACCTCATTTACCTTATCTGATTATTCTTGTGAGTGTTTACTTTATTTGTGGAGTAAATAAGTGTGTTCAGTTTGTGGTTTCCCGTGTGTGGTTTCCCGTTGTTTATTACAATCTTGAGCCAGGTTGTAACAGTTGTCATCGAAGGAATTGAATTTGTTTTGGCCTAATTGTTTTTTGGTAGGTTTCCACACTACTTTCTTTCCTTCTATAGCATTTCTTAAAATTATTCAGTTCCTTTGGCTTTGATTCCACATGATTGAGTATTGCTCTGTTCAAGTAGACTGTGATTTTGCTGTGATCTGATACGACTGTCAGTGGGCTGACTGTGAACGCTCTCAGAGACTCTGGGTTGAGGTCAGTGATAAAGTAGTCTACAGTACTACTGCCAAGAGATGAGCTATAGGTGTACCTACCATAGGAGTCCCGTCAAAGCCTACCATTGACTATGTACATACCCAGCGTCCGATGAGCTGCAGGAGTTGTGACCCTGTTTTAGTTGGTTATTTTGTGATAGTTGTGCCTAGGCGGGCTTATTGGGGAGGGAATGCTGTCACCTCCAGGCTGGTGTTTGTTCCCTTGTGTGCTGAGGGTGTCAGGTTCTTGTCCAGTTCCATTTAGGTCACCACTGACTAGTACATGTTCCTGGGCCTGGAAATAATTGCTTTTCCCCTCCAGGATGGAGAAGCTGTCTTCATTAAAGTATGGCGATTCTAGTGGGGGGTTATAGGTAGCACACAGGATGACATTTTCCTCTGAGATAATTTCCTTTGGTATTTCTATCCAAATGTAAATTGTTACAGTTTTGATTATTTGAATAGTCTGCTTTATACCAATTTTTTTAAAATATTTTTTCAAATTTAATTTCACCTTTATTTAACCAGGTAGGCAAGTTGAGAACAAGTTCTCATTTACAATTGCGACCTGGCCAAGATAAAGCAAAGCAGTTCGACATATACAACAACACAGAGTTACACATGGAGTAAAACAAACATACAGTCAATAATACAGTAGAAAAAAAATAAGTCTATATACAATGTGAGCAAATGAGGTGAGATAAGGGACGTAAAGGCAAAAAAGGCCATGGTGGCAAAGTAAATACAATATAGCAAGTAAAACACTGGAATGGTAGATTTGTAGTGGAAGAAAGTGCAAAATAGAAATAATGGGGTGCAAAGGAGCAAAGTAAATAAATAAATACAGTAGGGGAAGAGGTAGTTGTTTGGGATAAATCATAGATGGGCTATGTACAGGTGCAGTGATCTGTGAGCTGCTCTGACAGCTGGTGCTTAAAGCTAGTGAGGGAGATAAGTGTTTCCAGTTTCAGAGATTTTTGTAGTTCATTCCAGTCATTGACAGCAGAGAACTGGAAGGAGAGACGGCCAAAGGAGGAATTGGCTTTGGGGGTGACAAGAGAGATATACCTGCTGGAGCGCGTGCTACAGGTGGGTGCTGCTATGGTGAACAGTGAGCGGTGATAAGGGGGGACTTTACGTAGCAGGGTCTTGCAGATGACCTGGAGCCAGTGGGTTTGGCAACGAGTATGAAACGAGGGCCAGCCAACGAGGGCGTACAGGTCGCAGTGGTGGCTGGTATATGGGGCTTTGGTGACAAAACGGATGGCACTATGATAGACTGCATCCAGTTTATTGAGTAGGGTATTGGAGGCTATTTTGTAAATTACATCACCGAAGTCGAGGATTGGTAGGATGGTCAGTTTTACGAGGGTATGTTCGGCAGCATGAGTGAAGGATGCTTTGTTGCGAAATAGGAAGCCAATTGTAGATTTAACTTTGGATTGGAGATGTTTGATGTGAGTCTGGAAGGAAAGCTTACAGTCTAACCAGACACCTAGGTATTTGTAGTTGTCCACATATTCTAAGTCAGAACCGTCCAGAGTAGTGATGCTGGACGGGCGGGCAGGTGCAGGCAGCGATCGGTTGAAGCGCATGCATTTAGTTTTACTTGTATTTAAGAGCAGTTGGAGGCCATGGAAGGAGAGTTGTTTTTCATTGAAGCTCGTCTGGAGAGTTGTTAACAGTGTCCAAAGTAGGGCCAGAAGTATACAGAATGGTGTCGTCTGCGTAGAGGTGGATCAGAGACTCACCAGCAGCAAGAGCAACATCATTGATATATCCAGAGAAAAGAGTTGGCCCAAGAATTGAACTCTGTGGCACCCCCATAGAGACTAACAAGGATCAACAGCCAGCAAAAAAATCAGAGCGCCATATTCAAACCAAATCTAATAATTTCTGTTTCTCAAACATAGGACTATTTTACACCATTTTATAGATACACTTCTCCTGAATCGAACCACGTTGTCCGATTTTCAAAAAGTACCCTGCCAAAAATAATCACACAGCCATTTTCAAAGCAAATAGCATGTATCACAAATACCCAAAACACAGCTAAATGAAGCACTAACCTTTGATCTTCATCAGATGTCACTCCTAGGACATCATGTTACACAATACATGCATATTTTTGTTCGATCAAGTTCATATTTATATATAAAAACAGCATTTTACATCGGCGCGTGACATTCAGAAAATATTTTCCCTCAAACACTGCCGGTGAATCAGCGCCACAATTTACAAAAATACTTGTCATAAACATTGATACAAAATTAAACTGTCATTCAAAGAATTATAGATTAACATCTCCTTTATGCAAACACTATGAAAGATTTCAAAAAAGCTTCACAAGGAAAGCACTCTTTGCAATAATCTGAGTACTGAGCTCAGAAAAATACACTAGGCTATACAGATAGCCGCCATCTTGGGGTCATCTAAAATCATAAATTGCATTAGAAATATTCCCTTACCTTTGATCATATTCATCAGAAAGCACTTCCAGGCATCCCAGGTCCACAACAAATGTTGTTTTGTTCGATAAAGTCCATAATCTCTGTCCAAATAACTCCTTGTTGTTCGTGCGTCCAGTAAGCTACTCCAAGTGTAGAAACGCGCGGACGATGTCGCGACGAAAAGTTTAAAAAAGTTGTATTTACGTTCGTTCAAACATGTCAAACGTTGTAAAACATAAATCTTTAGGGCCTTCAGAACGTGAAGATTAAATAATATTTCAACCGGACGGTTCCTGTGTCTTGAAAAAGCTTTTGGAACGGGAGGATCCTCGCTCGTGAATGCGCCCCAAAAAGTGATGTCACCCCCTGCCTCAACAACTTCCCCTCCTTGTCATTCGGGCTCTGTTCATCGTAGAAGCTTCAAACAACTTTGTAAAGGCTGTCGACATCTAGTGGAAGCCGTAGGAAGTGCACAATTATTACTACGTCACTGTGTATTCAATAGGAAACGACTTGAAGAGAGTCCATGCATCCAGATTTCCACTTCCTGGTAGGATTTCTCTCAGGTTTTTGCTTGCCATATGAGTTCTGTTATACTCACAGACACCATTCAAATGGTTTTAGAAACATCAGAGTGTTTTCTATCCAAATCTACTAATAATATGCATATCCTAGCTTCTGAGTTTGAGTAGGAGGCAGTTTACTATGAGCACATATTTTTCCCGAAATTGTCAATACTGCCCCCATCCTTAAGGTAAGAGGTTTTAAGAAACCAAGGCTATTGAGTCTGCCGATGAGGATGTGGTGATTGACAGAGTCAAAAGCCTTGGCCAGGTCAACGAATACGGCAGCACAGTATTGTTTCTTATCGATGGCGGTTACGATATCGTTTAGGACCTTGAGCGAGGCTGAGGTGCACCAATGACCAGCTCTGAAACCAGATTGCATAGCGGAGAAGGTGCGGTGGGATTCGAAATGGTCGGTAATCTGTTTGTTGACTTGGCTTTCGAAGACCTTAGACAGGCACAGTAGGATAGATATAGGTCTGTAGAATTGTGGGTCAAGAGTGCCCCTCCTTTGAAGAGGGGGATGACAGCAGCTGCTTTCCAATCTTTGGGAATCTCAGACGACACGAAAGAGAGGTTGAACAGGCTAGTAATAGGGGTTGCAACAATTTCGGCAGATAATTTTAGAAAGAAAGGGTCCAGATTGTCTAGCCTGGCTGATTTGTAGGGGTCTAGATTTTGCAGCTCTTTCAGAACATCAACTGACTGGATTTGGGAGAAGGGGAAATGGGGAAGGCTTGGGCGAGTAGCTGGTGCAGTGCTGTTGACCGCGGTAGGGGTAGCCAGGTGGAAAGCATGGCCAGCCGTAGAAAAATGCTTATTGAAATTCTCAATTATAGTGGATTTATCGGAGGTGACAGAGTTTCCTATCCTCAGTGCAGTGGGCAGCTGGGAGGAGGTGTTCTTATTCTCCATGGACTTTTCAGTGTCCCAGAACTTTTTTGAGTTTGTGTTGCAGGTAGCAAATTTCTGCTTGAAAAAGCTAGCCTTGGCTTTTCTAACTGCCTGTGTATATTGGTTTCTAACTTCCCTGAAAAGTTGCATATCACGGGGGCTGTTTGGTGTTAATGCAGAAAGCCACAGGATGTTTTTGTGTTGGTTAAGGGCAGTCAGGTCTGGAGAGAACCAAGGGCTATATCTGTTCCTGGTTCAGCCTTTCTTGAATAGGGCATGCTTATTTAAGATGGTGAGGAAGGCATTTTTTTTAAATAACCAGGCATACTCTACTGGCGGGATGAGGTCAATATCCTTCCAGGATACCCGGCCAGGTCGATTAGAGAGGCCTGCTTGCTGAAATGTTTCAGTTTGACAGTGATGAGTGGAGGTCGTTTGACCGCTGACCCATTATGGATGCAGGCAATGAGGCAGTGATCGCTGAGATCTTGGTTGAAAACAGCAGAGGTGTATTTAGAGGGCAAGTTGGTTAGGATGATATCTATGAGGGTGCCCGGGTTTACGGCTTTGGGGTGATACCTGGTAGGTTCATTGATCATTTGTGTGAGATTGAGGGCATCAAGCTTAGATTGTAGGATGGCTGGGGTGTTAGCATGTCCCAGTTTAGGTCACCTAGCAGCACGAGCTCTGAAGATAGATGGGGGGCAATCAGTTCACATATGGTGTCCAGAGCACAGCTGGGGGCAGAGGGTGGTCTATAGCACGCGGCAACGGTGAGAGACTTGTTTTTAGAGAGATGGATTTTTAGTGTTCCTCTCTGTCTGCATCACTCTCCCCATGCTGTCTGTAGTGTTCCTCTCTGTCTGCATCACTCTCCCCATGCTGTCTGTAGTGTCCTCTCTGTCTGCATCACTCTCCCCATGCTGTCTGTAGTGTTCCTTTCTGTCTGCATCACTCTCCCCATGCTGTCTGTAGTGTTCCTCTCTGTCTGCATCACTCTCCCCATGCTGTCTGTAGTGTTCCTCTCTGTCTGCATCACTCTCCCCATGCTGTCTGTAGTGTTCCTCTCTGTCTGCATCACTCTCCCCATGCTGTCTGTAGTGTCCTCTCTGTCTGCATCACTCTCCCCATGCTGTCTGTAGTGTTCCTTTCTGTCTGCATCACTCTCCCCATGCTGTCTGTAGTGTTCCTCTCTGTCTGCATCACTCTCCCCATGCTGTCTGTAGTGTTCCTCTCTGTCTGCATCACTCTCCCCATGCTGTCTGTAGTGTTCCTCTCTGTCTGCATCACTCTCCCCATGCTGTCTTGTTCTGTTTCTGTTTGAAAAGACTCCAGGAATGACACAAAAAGAAAGGAAGAAAAAACCCTCCAAAAAAGGAAGAGGGTTGCAGCAGTGTAGTGAAAGAAGACAACAGCAAAACAATATCCTTTGATGCTTTGACAAAAGGGAGTTTGTGCAGCGTACAGGAACATTTCATAGGCTGGATTTGTTATTCTGGCCTGCCTGGTGTGGTTGTGTGTTTGTGTGCGTGCGTGTGTGTGTGTGCGTGCGTGTGTGTGTGCCTGCCAAGTGGATAAATCCTGAATTATTTTGTCAGTATCCAGAGAAAAAAGGGACTACTGGTCGGCTGCCACGTTCATGTTTGGTTGGACGGTTGTGTTATTTGAGCCGTGGAAAACCAGTCACTGTGTAGGTGTGTATTCGTGTGTTTAGGCACTGGGCAGACCAGTCAGTATAGCCTGGGGACTGGGAATTTATTTACCACACAATGACAGCCCACAACCCAGCACACAGGGAGATGGTGTTTTGAGTAATTCACAAAGTAACCTGTTTTGCTAATGTATTAGATGTGTAGAATAATGTATTGGCTTTATTTATTCTATAGCGCTGAATCAAATCAAGGACATTTGTGTTTGTCACATATTTGTTAAACAACAGGTGTAGAGCAACAGTGAAATGCTTTACGGGCCCATCCCAACAATGCAGAGAGAGAAATAGAGAACTACTCATGCTGAAGATCTGAGCTTCAGATCGACTGACATTTAAAGGCAAAGTTCCCGTTTCAGAGGAGGACTGCATTCACGGTAAATACTGCGTATGTCCTCTCACCCGCAGTAAGGAATGAACCAACCCCTCTGTATATGTGTTATGCTGGTGGAGGAACGTGTTGTTGATACATCATGATATCATGATATATCTATAGGTCTACTGGTATCATGATGTCTCTATAGGTCTACTGGTATCATGATAGCACTACTGGTATCATGATATATCTGTAGGTCTACTGGTATCATGATGTATCTATAGGTCTACTGGTATCATGATGTATCTATAGGTCTACTGGTATCATGATGTATCTATAGGTCTACTGGTATCATGATGTATCTATAGGTCTACTGGTATCATGATGTATCTATAGGTCTACTGGTATCATGATGTCTCTATAGGTCTACTGGTATCATGATGTAGCTATAGACATACTGGTATCATGATGTAGCTATAGACATACTGGTATCATGATGTACCTAGAGGACTACTGGTATCATGATGTACCTAGAGGACTACTGGTATCATGATGTATCTATAGGTCTACTGGTATCATGATGTATCTATAGGTCTACTGGTATCATGATGTATCTATAGGTATACTGGTATCATGATGTATCTATAGGTCTACTGGTATCATGATGTATCTATAGGTCTACTGGTATCATGATGTATCTATAGGTCTACTGGTATCATGATGTACCTAGAGGACTACTGGTATCATGATGTATCTATAGGTATACTGGTATCAGTAGACCTATAGGTACATCATGATACCAGTAGTCCTATAGATACATCATGATACCAGTAGACCTATAGATACATCATGATACCACTATACCTATAGATACATCATGATACCAGTAGACCTATAGATACATCATGATACCACTATACCTATAGTTACATCATGATACCAGTAGACCTATAGATATATCATGATACCAGTAGACCTATAGATACATCATGATACCAGTAGACCTATAGATACATCATGATACCAGTAGACCTATAGATACATCATGATACCACTATACCTATAGATATATCATGATACCAGTAGACCTATAGATATATCATGATACCAGTAGACCTATAGATACATCATGATACCAGTAGACCTATAGATACATCATGATACCAGTAGACCTATAGATACATCATGATACCACTATACCTATAGATACATCATGATGAGTGCTATGTACTCATCAGGCTGCCATGTTTGATCACTGTAGGTTAATGTACTCTGGGTTTGAAATGGTTTCCTCAACTTATAATGACACATCATTGATGAGAGATTTCAGATGGCCAATGAAGATGTCAGTGAGACTCTCAATCAGTGTATATGGGAGACTGTCAGAGGCAGCAGGTAGTTCTGTAGTAATACTGATCCAGCTGCTCAATAACCAGCTATTTTCTCATGCTGTTTTTCAGAAGGTTGTAATGGTACCGGAAGGAATTATATAGTTGACATGTGGCTTGTACAGTGTGTTGCAAAACAGGCAATTTCCTTTCAGATGAGAAGACAGATGCATAGCTTACACATTCTTGGAGTGATGACTGAATGCATTGCTGTGTGTTTGTGTGTTTATTTTAATTAACTTCACCATGTGGTTTAACAAGTTCATGAGATTACAAGCACACAAACACATGTCATTTTCTATACAGGTTTATTTACAAAATGTATGAAAATTCTCTGTACAGCTCCTCACTAACGAAGATCAGTAAATTATATACATACATGCAGATTCTGACTCTTTTGTAGTAGTCACTAAGATGTTTGGCCATTTTCTCTGTGTTAAGTGAACTTACAAAACCAAAGAAACTGTCTCACTGAAGAATAACCGTGGTTGTATTTCTACTGTAGAATCTGACGTAAGTTAGAAGAGCTTGTGATCTGTCATTACGGAGTTAACATGCAATTTCTTAGAAAAATTGGGAAACCCATCCACTCCTTTCTTGTGTAGCCTTAATAAATACATCTGATTTCAATAAACGTACACCTCTCTTTCTTTAGAATTGTTCATTTCCTTTTTCTTACCTTCCCTTTTTTAAATCTTTTTTTTGTGTGTGTAAATCTATCTTTTCACGGTCTTAGGTGATTAATGTTCTTCCTAAATCCTATGGAATCACAGTCTTTTGAAAAGGAAATGTGCTAAGCTTTTAAGACATCCCCTGTAAGTACGTTGTATAAATCTATTTTCTCGTTGTATTTATATTATTAATTTATTTAATTTACTAAGTAAATTCACCACACACTACAATGTTCATAAAAAGAAATTAAAATTGAAAGCATATGATCAAACCGCAGCTTATTCTAAAATGTGTAGTTGTTTAGCAAAATACCAAGGTCATCCATAATACTACCATTAAAAAGCCATTACTGTTTGGATTGCAGTTTATCTACTTTTTGAATGTCCCTTTTGGTTCGGTTTAAATTTATTGTACAGAAGATTTGAATGATTTTAGGTTACATGAAAACCCAGCTATAAGCAGGTGTTCTTTCAAAATGAAGACAAAAAAAACAGCCTATTTTGGAGCAACACTGTGTGAGTGAGTTCTCTCTTCATATTATACACACCATAAAACACACTGGGAGAGTTACTGAACTATGAAACTTGCTCAGACAGTCCTCTGCATTCTTTAAAAAAACACATCTGAATCTGTTGGAAGTATATTGGGATTGTGAGATGGCCTGTTTTAAGTTGTGTAAAGCCAAATGCTGCATCTCACATTCATCTCTTTCATGAGTTCCTGTGTGTATGTCCAGAATGGCCCCCTATTCAATATATAGTGCACTACTTTTGACCGGGGGCTCTGCACAGAAGTAATGCACTATATAGGTAATAGGGTTCCATTTGGGATGCACATTTGACTAGCTACCAACGCTTTCTCTCAGAGTCTATCTCTGACACTTCAAAAGCACCATAGTTGAGGACAACAACAATACAGTTTCTTTTGGCTATGGCATATTTAACCAATTGATTCCAATAAGATTCAAATGTGTCTTTCAAAACAATTTCAAGGTCACAAGAATATAACAAGCAATCTTCTAATAATCAGTGTCTATAATAAACGTATTTTAAAACACATTTAACCAGTAAAAACCTAGCCTGCAAGAAGAATTAGGATAATCTGATCAAATTCCCTTTGCAGAAAAAACAATTTATCATCTGTCATATCGTATTCATCTTCTGTCCGGCACTTGGAAATGTGCTCTGGGTGCAAGTGATGGCTTTAGGTATCTCTCTTTTGTCTTTAGCATCTCAAATAAAGTTCCTTAAAACAGATTACAGTATCGATCCTGTCTTTCTGTTTATTTGTCTGTGAGTTCAAGCCAAATGCAATGCCGTTGTTATGAGTTGCATTGTTCTAAGTAACTCTGTGACTGTTCCATACGTAAGGCACTGCAGGAAACCGCTTGAGTTCTTCACGTCACCAGTCCTGTCGTGTCGCCATTGCAGATTATCGTCGCCATTGCCGCCAGGAGAGGATTTAGCTGCAGTTGAGGAAACCCCCATCCTGACGTGATCATGTCGTTTCATCATAGGGTCAATAGTCACAGTCGTTCGTAAGGGATCGTGTACCTGGTCTAACTGAAGCGCCCGATACCTGTTTTAGAGGAAGGAAGTAGAGACATAGGGATAATCTTAATTGCATTTAACTGATTCCTTGCGTGTTCTCTCTTCACCTCCTCAAAACCAATAGGATGAGAAGTCAGAGATCCCTCCCCTCTGACCTTCTCACCCAATGGGATTTGAGGAGTCGAGGAGCGAGGACCCAAGGAATCAATGAAATTGAGATTCTCACACAGAGACACATGGGTAATAAGTCTGTTAAAATGGTGGATGAGATGAGATGTGTCATTAAGGTTGGAATGGTTGAGTCACGATGATGTGTTACTTGGGACATTAGCTTAACTGTTAGCGATTTGCAGATGCTGCTAGCATATTCCACTGAGTAAACTAAAACCTTAAGCTAGATAAAGTATGAGTGTTTACGAGATAAAGATAAATGTTTTTTGATGGCTTAATCTTTTTTTTAAAATCATGTTGATTTTAATTAACAACACCATAGTGCAGGGTTTTTTCTGGACCAAAAAGGGGCTTAGGTGGTGGGCGAGGCAGGGGGCGTGAAATAGGGCGTGGCCGGTCCATTGGGAGGCTGACTTTAATAAATAATTTAGAGGCCCCCATCTTGGCGGTGTAGAAAAATGTTTGTACTTCAAGCCAATTTCCTGCAAATCTACATATTCTGCCATGGAACTGAGAGAACATTTTGCAGTTTTAAAACAAATTTCCTTTAATTTTATGCATTTTGCCATGGCTAATGCTGTGTTCTTTTGCTCAAACATAATAACAAATGCTGAATAAATGTTTTATGTACAATTCTCCCAGACTGTCAAGCTTTTATGTTGCTGATTGTTAGTTTTCAAAGATTATATAACTAAAGAATATATAGGTCCATTATCTGTTCTACATACTTTATATCTGGGTTGAATCATTTAAGTTTACGCTGGATGCATTTTTCTGTCCCGAAAATGTATTTCAAATTATGAAAATACTTTTTTACACACTGTTTGGACTTAGGCCACCCGAAAAAATGCTTTGGTGGCCCAAACAAGAATTGACCTCTAGTCATACACAATATGTAGCAATGTCAAGTTAACAAAAGTCTTCGGGATTTGTAAATGTAATGTTGGGTTGTCTATTGGCTCCCGAGTGGGGCAGCGGTCTAAGGCACTGCATCTCAATGCTGGAGGCGTCACTACAGATCCTGGTTCGATCCCGGGCTGTATCACAACCGGACGTGATTGGGAGTCCCGTAGGGCGGTGCACAATTGGCCCAGGGTCGTCCGGGTTAGGGTTTGGCCGGGTTAGGCCCTCATGGTAAATACGAATTTATTCTTAGCTGACTTGCCTAGTTAAAATATTGTGGATATGTTCAAGTCATGAGTGATTAAGTGTTACGAAATCACACCAAACAGCTTGACAACAACACAAACAAACAAATCATTCAACAACACCACCAGAGGAAACCAACTAAATGATTCAGATGTCACAGAGAGAGAATCAGGAAGAGAGCAGCGGTGTCATTACCCTTAGATCTTAACGCTCTCTGTCCCATACACGTTGTAACCTTCTCTGTATGTGGCAAAGTTCTGGGGGTTGGTCGGGGGAGCTGGCTTAAATTTCTCAGCATTTTTTGCTAGTTTGAGCCGTTTGGTTTCTGCACGTGACTTGTAACAGAACTCAATCAGTGCCACCATCATGGCCAGCCCCAGCCCTCCAACCAGAATATAGAAGACTCCAGCCACATTGCTCAGGCTGAGAGCACTTGTCTTGTCCTGGGGAAGGTGAAGAACATAGTTAGAGGGTTTGCGGTGGAGAGAGAGTTCTGTAGAGAACAGTGTAGCCTACCAGTACAACACTAAAGCAGAGTATATAGGCCTCAAACTGATCCTTACAGAGTCTTGTTGAAATAACAGTCAGAGACCTAACACTCAGAATTCACATGGATACTCTATTATCAGACCTTCCTACAAACTGTTTCTCTGAGACAGAAATGTTTCTGATGCTTCCAATGGCAGATCATACTACAGACTCCAGAGGCTAACAGCAACAGAAGGCTGATATAGTAAAGGATGGCTGAGGTTGAGTCTAGAAAAAGTCTAGATTGGACTGGCTTTCCTATAGTGGTCCAAGAAGTTTTGAGGAACATCTGAACACCATAGTCAGACCACTCTCCAATGAAGGAGAGACGAGTCACCTCTTTAGTTTGATCTAGGTGAATGTAGAGCTTCCCCTATTCTACAGGTCTTCTTCCATATAAGGAAGCTGCGGTCAGTAACTCACAGGTCAAAATTTCAAGACCTGTCCTGAATTTTTCTTTTTTTGGTACACTTTGATACTGTTGTTGTCAAATCTCTCTGACGTAATTATAATTTTTTTAAGCCATTTTTAAGGAATCAAACCATTTTGCTGCTGCTTACTTCCCAAACATGTTTATAGAAAATTTGTTCATGAGAGCTTTACCATTTGCAGTTTAACCCTTTGAGCTTTGACTGAGATTATAGCTGTGGTAATATGTAGCTAAGCCGACGAGGGTAAGGACACTGATCTGTTAGTTTATTGGCCTGGCTATGGTCTCAGAGGGTTAAATAGAGGCTTATTACATTCTTAGACTTCATGTGGGGTGAAAACAACAAGATCTCTTCATTGCAACTCCTTGTTCAGACAAAGACCCCACGGTGTTGCAATGTCTTCCTGAAGTTACATGGAAGCAGTTGATCACAACATCAACACTTTGTTTGTTTACCCCACCACAGGAAGTTAAAGAACCCAATAAATAAATTTCCAAGCAAAATAGTAACAACACAGATAAAGCACATTTTAATTAAAAGTTTAGTAAATAGAAACAACAGCATAATGGTAAGAATATCACGAATGTCAAGCATAAAAATGAGCAAAAATAGCACTTAATGTCAACAGCTAGTCAACAACTATTCAATGATGGTGTTTGATTATTTTACACATGTACCATTTCACCAAGCATAAGGTCATTTACCATTACAGTTTGTGAAGAAAAAAGCAGTACCTATTTCTATATCGGCCAAAAAAAGACAACGTATTTTTCAGACATGATTTGAATTTGGGAAATCATGCATGAAGGACTTGAACCACTTTTTTATTTTTGTTAAATGTATGTGGCAGAATTATTATAATTTGGGGGGGTATAATAAAATAATAAAATAAGGGATAGGGGGATATAGAGTATAGCTAATCTAAATGTTTCAGGATAGTTTAGCATTTCTTTGCATATGAACAGTACGTCACAATGCAACTGGGAATCAACACAAAAGACCAGCGGAGACTGACCTTACTTCCAGAGTCCTTGGTTCCACATTCACCCTTATCGTACCACCATTTGTTTTTCAGCTTGTCTAAGATGCCTTGTTCACTGAGTTTCAATACGGCAAGGTTTACAGGAGTTCTTCACATGAGAAATAACATAAATAACATCATATTATGTTATTTTATGTTATTCATAACTTCATAGTTTGCATAACTTCATAACAAAGCGATCGAGCAGGACTCCTGGCCATTGTCACATCATAGAGAACAGGCATTCTAGTCTATTACCTTGTCGTCATTGACCAGCCCTTGTCTAGGGCCAGGGCCTGCTCCTATCGCTTCGAGTAATCGGCAGATGCTGGTAACAGGACGAGCAGGTACTGACTGTACACTCTGCTGGTCTGGGAGTATCTAAAGCTGAGGAAGGTATTTGTTTGTGGGGACAGCAGGGTAGCTTTCTGACCAGCACTTAAGTTCCATCCAACTAGAACCTTCTCTTGACTAAGAGTAACAGTAAAAGACTACAACATAACCGTTGACCTGATATTTTCTGAGGCGGTAGAAGCAGAGGCTTGGACACCTCCTACTGCAACAACACAAGGTGGCTCTGAGCTTTGGTTCCAAAGACAACATGAACAATAAAACGTGGGAAACTAATAATAGCATTTACCTTGACATTACAGACGGCATTAAAATACTGAATAAAGCCAGAGGTGTTTCACATCAACCGTTTCAAAAGAACTTGTGCTATTTATTGGTGGGGGAAACAGGTTTGGTTGTAGCCTTTACTAAATCCGCTTACAAGGGGGATTACTGTCAACCAAGCTACAGCTTTATTACTGCTGTTTAAGCTCAGCTTTGACACATCAGGAGGATAATGAATGTGGTTTCTCTTTGTAATATGGTTTCATCAGAGGAAACTGATAGGTAATAATCATGTGTTAAAATGTTGAATTGAAGGTATAAGACATTTCCCACTGTTTTACAACTGACACAGTGCCTTGCACTTAACATGAACTATTTACCTGTGCAACATACATGACATAATACTTTTTGAAAAACGAGGCTAAGATGTTACGTGTGGAAAACACAACAAAAGGATGATGCATAATTAGGAAGATTGATCACATGGTGCTCTACTCTATAGCCCCTATAGAAACAGACTGGTGGTGCTCTACTCTATAGCCCCTATAGAAACAGACTGGTGGTGCTCTACTCTATAGCCCCTATAGAAACAGACTGGTGGTGCTCTACTCTATAGTCCATATAGACACAGACTGGTGGTGATCTACTCTATAGCCCCTATAGAAACAGACTGGTGGTGCTCTACTCTATAGCCCCTATAGAAACAGACTGGTGGTGCTCTACTCTATAGCCCCTATAGAAACAGACTGGTGGTGCTCTACTCTATAGCCCCTATAGAAACAGACTGGTGGTGCTCTACTCTATAGCCCCTATAGAAACAGACTGGTGGTGCTCAACTCTATTTCCCCATTAGAAACATAATGTGTTCTGCTCTATAGCCCTTTATGCAATGGGTGGGTCAAATCGCGAATGCTGATTGGTTAAAACCGCATTCCAGCCGTTGTCTATTCCACACGTTTCCACCGGCTAAATCTAGGACGTTAAAATGCCCATTTATGGCTCTCGAGTGGCGCAGTGGTCTGGCACAGTATCGCAGTGCTAGCTGTGCCACTAGAGAACCTGGTTTGAGTCCAGGCTCTTTTGCAGCCGGCAGCGACCCTGGAGACCCATGGGGCGGCGCACAATTGGCCCAGCGTCGTCCGGGTTAGGGGAGGATTTGGCCGGCAGGGAGGTTCCTGTCCAATCGTGCACTAGCGAATCCTGTGACGGGCTGGGCGCAATGCACGCTGGCACGGTCGCCAAGTGTACAGCGCTTCCTCCGACACACTGGTGTGGCTGGCTTTCGGGTTAAGCGGACGTTGTGTCAAGAAGCAATCCATCGACCTTTGCCTCTCCCGAGTCCGTACGGGAGTTGCAGCGATGGGAGAAGACTGTAACCATCAGTTTGATACCAAAAAATTGGGGAGAAAAAGGTGTAAAAAAAATAAAAATAAAAGTTCTGTTCCATCTAACTGCGCAATCCATTGTCTCATCAGCCCAGCCAGACAATTTATGAACTTGATCTCCACTATTAAAAGCATCTAGACAATATCTCATATTTTTTTTCGACTAACATTTCTTTTTCAACAGCGGAGATTTATATAAACCTCTCTCCGACATTTGCAACATTGTTTCAATATTCAAATTCGATCTCCTGCTGTCCCATAGTAATGAACGAGTCGTGAGTCTGGACGAGACAAAGAGGCAGGAAGCGTTTCTCAGCCATTCAAAATCATAACTCAGCTGGCATCATTGTTATGGATATGTACAAAACAAATAAAATTTTAAAAAAGTAAAAATGAAACACAGCTAATTTGCAGTCTTTCAGCTTCAGTTAGAAATGACTGTTACTGCAGCTGTGTTGTTGGCTAACTCCTCTGAATAACAGTTTCCTGACGAGTGAGCACATTTTCTATGCCAGGCGAAATCGTACCTCATCAGCTTATTGTTATGGATGGATCCAATTAAATGTCACTAGAAACCAGCTTCAACAAATGCAAATGAAGATACTTTCCTGGCTGCACTATTTTGACATGACTGTAAGTTAGCCGTAGTTGGCTAGCTAGCAAGCAAAGGATAAGAACTTTGCCAGCAAGTATGGCAACGGTACATTTAGAATGAACGACTGGGTCACGTCCATAGATACAGAACAGAAAGACTGAACGACTGGGTCTCGTCTCACCAACCCTACAATTGTGTCGGGACTATATCTTGTGGAAGGATGAAATAGTATGAATAAATGAATGAAAATAAAAAAAAATGTATGAAAATATGTGACTCATTATTAGAATATGTTGGTAATCCGTTGTATAAAAGTTATAATGCCCTCGAAGCCGGTGTTTGGAGGATATATTGACACGGTTTGCCAGCCCTCGACGGAAAACTAAATGTTAGTCTAAAAGAAATGTGAGTTAATGTCAAGATGTTTTTTATATTGGAGATCAAGTTGATAACTTCCCTGCCTGGGCTGATGAGACAGTAGATTGCACAGTCAGATGGAACAGAGTAAATAGGCATTTTAACATCATAGATTTAGCCGGTGGTAACTTGTGGAATAGACACCGGCTGGAATGCGGTTTTAACCAATCAGCATTCAGGATTACACACACCTGTTGTATAAAGCACTATAGAAACAGACTACGCCAATCAAAAAATGATGAATGGATAACAAGTGTCTTGGGTTCCACTGGTGAACAATGTCCTCTTGGGACCTTTAGGAAAACATACATTATCATCAGCAGGAGAAGAGAAGATTACACCAGTGTGTAGAATAGTATCTCCCTGGCCAATGGTAATAGGGCGACTGTGAAGGACTGTCCATCATGGTAGCTCAGAGAGACATTGATTAACAATACAATTATCTGTTAACATGCTCATGATACTGGGGCCTGAAACCCAATCTAAGAGAGCAGTATTACAGAGGTGATCAGAAAGAGGGAGTGTGTGTGTGTGTGTGTGTGTGTGTCCCAGTCGACAGCCAATGTATTGAGATATACTGGATAATTAACCTTCAAGCACAGCAGATGGTCACCAAACTCACACACTGTCTGTCTTTCACCGACGATGCCAATGCTCGTCAGAGCTAAATGTCAGACTTTGAGGTGTGCAGTTTGAATGTTTAAGAGCAGTAGAGATCAAATGCAAATGAATTTATTATAAATTCACATGATCAATACATTTTAGCCATGATCCTGAAGGTTGCCCAAAGCCAAAGTATACATACCTGAGCAGGTCCAGATAAAAGGCAGAAGGAAACATGTCAGAGAAGCAACGGTACTGCTCTTCTAACGCAGCCGTCACAGCCGTGAGCAGGCCTCAACATCACTCAGCATAGTGACTATACAACACAGATTATTAGCAGAAATGCATGGTTGAAAATAGTGTTGCAGAATTCCTGTGACTTTCCCATAATTCCTAGGTTTTCCAGAAACCCCTATGGGAGGATTCCCTGAATAAGGGGGAGAATAAGCAAGGAATGGAACCCTGCCAGAGGGAATCTTCTAACAGGGATTTCTGGGAAACCTGGAATTGTTTATTTACTGGGACTTTTTTTTTAGTTAGTGGATTTTTGCAACCCTACATATATGAAAATATAGGAAGCCTATTTCTGAACATTATGGAGGTAAAACAGAAAAGCAGAGAGAGAAAGGTCAGGTGTGTTGGTAGGACATTACTTGATCGAGGTATTATATAGATGTTAGCCATGATGCTATTTCAAACATGTCATAGTACTATAACATTACATTTCCTGAGAATTCATGTCAAATGACCCTATCTATCACAGCTAATCCGTAAGCAAGTCACTTAGCTGACCTAATTCGTAGCATGAGTCATGCCTGAGTCACTAGTCATTCAATTGATCTAAACTGTATCAAATGTCAATGCCCTTGTATGCCATCTTTAAAATAGCATGATGCAAGCTTCATAGCACACAGTCTAAGTATGGTGATACCAAGTTAACAAGGCTAAGTCAAACACACTCTTATTGCATCATTGATTCCCAGGATGGATATAGCCATGTCTTGTGAAGAGAGTAGAATAGAAGAGTAAGAAACCTGATTATCACAATGGTTATTGGGCTCAACTCTGGCTCTTGGTTGTTCGTGTTGAAATCAAGTGCTAAATTGGGTAAAAACACTTGACACCACCTACAATTGTATTGATTTTTTTGTAAAATCATCATGAAAAAGCAATCAATTATAGGGGCAGTTCCACCACCTACAAAATCCTAGTTTAACTGAATGTAGTCGTACCACATGACCCACAGCCCAAAGAGATCAGACCTTCTCTTTGAGATTAGAATTCTCACGTTTGCCCGTAATGCTTAGTCCCCTCAAGACTCCGCTGTTCGCCTCGCCTCCCTGAGCTGACACGTCTCAACTGAGCAGCCATTTTGGGGGGTTTCAGCCAATGGGATCTAGAGGCCAGGATGACTTCTCTAGGCCAGTCGCATGGGATGTCCAGAGAAGCATCTATATGACATGAGCAACTGTGAAGCCATGTTGTGTCAGACAAGACAGCAATAATGTTATGAAATACAGACGTGGCCTTCACAAGAGGAAGGCGGCAGTCTCTGGCATCTAGATGCCATATTTTCAGAAATAGTTTGTGATAAACTATTCATGAAATGTAACTTATAATACACATTCTTACTGTATAATATATAACTTACAACAGGTATATTTTACTCAGAAATCTGACAGAGATACTCTAAACGCTAATTAGACTTCAGATTGGCTATACATTCTCTAGGCAATATAATACCCGACACACACATCGTCTGCTGCCCAGAGATGTTAAAGATGGATTTAACTCCATCTCCTCCTTTTCCAACTGCAGGACAGCGCTATCCTCCTCACATCACTCCCACCACTGAGAAGCAGCAGTCTAAACATCCCCAGTCGAATAAACACACTTCCTCCTTGTCAAACACAACCAAACACTGATCCACATATCCTTATCCTTCCTCTCACAACTGTCTTTGTCAAACAACTCAGCTTAGCCTTACCATTATATCTCCTTTACTACGCTTCATGCTACCTCATCATTCTCCATGTGTATTAGCCAAGTAAGGGTTCTTAGTTTGATATTTTGTTCCATAGACTGGTCAGAGTATGGTAAATGACAGAAAGGCTACATTTGAGCCTGGTTGGACTCAACATGTGGGTTTGTTTTGGGTTGGGTTGTATGCTAGCTAACAAAGTACATAAGAAAATCAAAGTGCTATAATATAAATCCAATCCATAATCAATGATTTTTATTATACCTATTGACTAATATTAACAGCCTTGCCGATTACTCTGCAATATTGTACCCGATCTGGTGACATCGAGGCTGACCTTGGAGTCACCTCCCCCGCTGCCGCACTCGCCCTTGTCGTACCACCATTTGTTTTTCAATTTGTCCAACAGGCCTTGCTCATTCAGTTTTAACACTGCCAGGTTAACAGCATTTCTTGAAACGATAAAACATAACTTGTAAGAAAATGCACAGGTCCGTGAGAAATCTAATGCATAGTAGTAGTATAGTAGCAGTATAGTATAGTCGCAGTGTAGTATAGTACAGTATTATAGTAGCGGTATAGCATAGTCCGCAGTGTAGTATAGCACAGTAGTATAGTAGTAGTATAGTGGTAGTATAGTATAGACCGTAGTGTAGTACAGTACAGTAGTATAGTAGCAGTATAGCATAGTCTGTAGTGTAGTATAGCACAGTAGTATAGTAGTAGTATAGTAGCAGTATAGTATATTCCGTAGTGTAGTATAGTACAGTGGTATAGTAGCAGTATAGTATAGTCCGTAGTGTAGTATAGTACAGTAGCATAGTAGTAGTATAGTATAGCCCGTGGTGTAGTATAGTATAGTAGTAGTATAGTATAGTCCATTGTGTAGTATAGTACAGTAGTATAGTAGTAGTATAGTCCGTAGTGTGGTACAGTGCAGTTGTATAGTAGTAGTATAGTATAGTCCGTAGTGTTGTATAGTACAGTAGTATAGTGGTAGCATAGTAGCAGTATAGCATAGCCCATAGTGTAGTATAGTACAGTAGTATAGTAGTAGTATAGTAGTAGTATAGCATAGTCCGTGGTGCAGTATAGTACAGTAGTATAGTAGTAGTATAGTAGTAGTATAGTATGGTCCCCAGTGTAGTATAATACAGTAGTATAGTGGTGGTATAGTATAGTCCGTAGTGTAGTACAGTACAGTACAGTAGTATAGTAGTAGTATAGTATAGTCTGTAGTGTGGTATAGTACAGTAGTATAGTGGGAGTATAGTATAGTCCGTAGTGTTGTATAGTACAGTAGTATAGTATAGTATAGTCCGTAGTGTAGTATAGTACAGTAGTATAGTATAGTCCGTAGTGTAGTATATTACAGTAGTAGTATAGTATAGTCTGTCGTGTAACATAGCACATTAGTATAGTCGTAGTATAGTATAGTCCGTGGCGTAGTATAGTACTGTACTATAGTCCGTAGTATAGTATAGTCTGTAGTGTAGTATAGTACAGTAGTATAGTAGTAGTATAGTATAGTCCATAGTGTAGTATAGTACAGTAGTATAGTAGTAGTTATAACGATAATAATAACGGTAGTTGGACTACCACTAATAGTGCTTATTGTTAATATTAGTATTATCTATTATTTTGTATCTATTATTTTTAAGAATTTTAGGAATATGAGTTAGATAGATCAGTAAGGTTAAGAGGAAGAGCAAAGAAAGTGGTAAATATTGAAAAGGTGGCATGAGGGGTTAGGTAGTTTAGAAACTGAAGTGTGCGGGACGGGGACACTAGTCATCATTGAGAAGAAAAGCAACAACAGAAAACACCATGCAATTAACATTCATCACAAGTGACAGTGCAACTTTTAAAGGCTACATGGAAAAACTGTTGAACTATTAAATTAAAAGTGACAATACAACCGTCGGGAAGGACAGCACACAGGACAGAAAGACAGCACGCAGGACAGGACAGCACACAGGACAGAAGGAGAGCACGCAGGACAGCACGCAGGACAGAAGGACAGCACACAGGACAGAAGGACAGCACACAGGACAGAAGGAGAACATGCAGGACAGAAGGACATAAGGACAGGGCAGAAGGACAGCACACAGGACAGGAGGACAGGACGGAAGGACAGCACACAGGACAGAAGGACAGGACAGAAGGACAGGACAGGAGGACAGCACACAGGACAGAAGGACGGGGCAGAAGGACAGCACACAGGGCAGGAGGACAGGACAGAAGGACAGGACAGGAGGACAGCACACAGGACAGAAGGACAGGACAGAAGGACAGGACAGAAGGACAGGACATAAGGACAGGGCAGAAGGACAGCACACAGGACAGGAGGACAGGACGGAAGGACAGCACACAGGACAGAAGGACAGGACAGAAGGACAGGACAGGAGGACAGCACACAGGACAGAAGGACGGGGCAGAAGGACAGCACACAGGGCAGGAGGACAGGACAGAAGGACAGGACAGGAGGACAGCACGCAGGACAGAAGGACAGGACAGAAGGACAGGACAGAAGGACAGGACAGGAGGACAGGGCAGAAGGACAGGACAGGAGGACAGCACACAGGACAGAAGGACAGGACAGAAGGACAGGACAGAAGGACAGGACAGGAGGACAGGGCAGAAGGACAGCACACAGGACAGGAGGACAGCACAGAAGGACAGCACACAGGACAGAAGGACAGGACAGAAGGACAGGACAGGAGGACAGGACAGAAGGACAGGACAGAAGGACAGGGCAGAAGAACAGCACACAGGACAGAAGGACAGGACAGAAGGACAGGACAGGAGGACAGGACAGAAGGACAGGACAGAAGGACAGGACAGAAGGACAGGACAGAAGGACAGGGCAGAAGAACAGCACACAGGACAGAAGGACAGGACAGGAGGACAGGACAGAAGGACAGGCCAGAAGGACAGCACACAGGACAGAAGGACAGGACAGGAGGACAGGACAGAAGGACAGCACACAGGACAGAAGGACAGGACAGAAGGACAGGACAGAAGGACAGGACAGAAGGACAGGGCAGAAGAACAGCACACAGGACAGAAGGACAGGACAGAAGGACAGGACAGAAGGACAGGCCAGAAGGACAGGCCAGAAGGACAGAAGGACAGGACAGAAGGACAGAAGGACAGAAGGACAGGCCAGAAGGAAAGATAGAGTAAGAGAGACATAAAGGTAAAATGGTTGTTAAACTGTTCAACTCGTAGCTACACCCTGGAATGTATTCCCCTTTGGTTTAGGAACAACAACATTAACACGTAAATAAACATCCATAATAACAATTATAAATCAACCTAGATATCCAAGAACAATAAAATATATGATACCGTTACCTCTTTGTGTCCATTCCAAAACAATAAGGAAGAAGAGAAGAATAAGAAGAAGAAGGGCCAAACACAAGACATCAGGGTAGGTGGAATACTATAACAACAAGGAGAATATCGTTATATTATCCCACCCACCTTAATGCTGAGCCTTTGGGTGTGGCCACACCATATCCTTTTGAGTCGAGGTTTCCGCCCACTTTCATGGTGTCGCAGGGTTTCCTCTGCTCTATGTACTCGTTCATGGTGGACTCCAGGAGGAAAGCAAACTTGCCCTTCGACTTTCGTACACGGGCCACCCCGTCTGGCGTGGTCTTGACAAACACTGACGGTTCGGCCGATTTCATGTATGACCACATTTTCTCATAGACTGCTATTTTGGATCGCTGTTTAGACGGAGAGAGGGAGGGAAAGGGAGAAGAGAAAGCATTGATACATACATGTAGTGATGACCCAAATACAAATGTATACACCATTGAGAGAGAGAGAGAGAGAGAGAGAGAGAGGTGCAGTGAGAGGGAGAGAGAGAGAGAGGTACAGGGAGAGGGAGGGAGAGAGAGAGAGGACCCTGAACAATGAGAGAAACAGGAAGGAGTGATGCACAGAAACAAGAACCTTGCTATAGTACATTTCCGGCTCCCCTCTCTCCACTGGGATTCTCTGCCTCTAACCCTATTACAGGGGCTGAGTCACTGGCTTACTTGTGCTCTTCCATGCCGTCCCTAGGAGGGGTGCGTCACTTGAGTGGGTTGAGTCACAGACGTGATCTTCCTGTCCGGTTTTGCGCCCCCTCAGGCTCGTGCGGTAGAGAAGATCTTCATGGGCTATACTCAGCCTTGTCTCAGGGTAGTAAGTTAGTGGTCTGTTGATATCCCTCTAGTTTTGTGGGGGCTGTGCTTTGGCAAAGTGGATGGGGTTATATCTTGACTGGTTGGCACTGTCCGAGGGTATCGTCGGACGGGGCCACAGTATCCCCCGACCCACCCCTGTCTCAGTCTCTACTCTGCAACAGTCTATGTGCCGGTGGGCTAGGGTCAGTCTGTTATATCTGGTGTCCTCTGTGAATTTAAGCATGCTCCCTCTAATTCTCTCTCCCTCCCTCTCTCCCTCCCCTCCCAGTGGACCTGATCCCTAGGATCATGCCTCAGGACTACCTGGCCGCAGTCCACCTGGTTGTGCTGCTGCTCCAGTTTCAACTGTTCTGCCTGCGGTTAGGGAACCCTGACCTGTTCACCCAACCTACTACCTTGTCCCGGACCTGCTGTTTTCAACTCTTTCTCTCTCTACCGCACCTGCTGTCTCGACCTCTGAATGCTCGGCTTTGAAAAGCCAAGTGATATTTACTCCTGAGGTGCTGACCTGTTGCACCCTCGACATCCACTGTGATTATTATTATTTGACCCTGCTGGTCATCTATGAATGTTTAAACATCTTGAATAACAATCTAACAATGTTCTGTTATAATCTCCACCCGGCACAGCCAGAAGACGACTGGCCGCCACTCAGAGCCTGGTTCCTCTCTAGGTTTCTTCCTAGGTTACTGCCTTTCGAGGGAGTTTTTCTTATCACTGTACTTCTACATCTGCATTGCTTGCTGTTTGTGGTTTTAGGCTGGGTTTCTGTATAAGCACTTTGTGACATCAGCTGATGTAAAAATGGGTTTATAAATACATGATTGAGGTGAGAACCTTGCTACAGTAACATCAGAAGGGGACATAGATGAGAGTTTCCCAGTACGGTGCCTGTGGTTAGGCTTAGTATGCCTGCTATACAATCTGTAGGAGTGAAGAGAGGACTTCTAGCCATCTATAACAAGCAACAATTTAATTATTCAATGCCGCTGGATTCATTTTGGCAACACAGTTTCAAACTCCAGACTTCTTAACCCTGGTCTGGGCCAAAGCAGAGACAGGTCTGCTGCCAAGTGGTGGTGTGTGTACCGTAGAGTGGATACTCTCACAAGTACACTGCAGGTTAAATTTAGGAGGGTTAGTGCTATCTGGTATCCTTGGGATTTGCCTACCCCCTAAACCCTAACCCTAAACATAACCCCTACCCTTACCTTAACCATAAACATAACCTTTATCTAACTTAACCTTAACCCTTCAACAGTTTAAAATGTAAACTTCAATGGAGTAGGGACGTCCCAAGGATCCCGGATAGCAATTTAGGAGCTAGAGGATTACAAGGAAGTGGGCCAGTTGGCAATAGTCAATTGTACCAATGGGCCTATTGCCAATAGCCTACGTGTTCAGAGTATGAACAAGCTGTTGATATGGCAACACCAATCAGAGGCATTGTTCCAGTGGCATCAAGGATCCCATTGTATGGGCTTCCCCAGAAGGGTCAGTTTAGGTTCAAATACTGAAACAGTCCAGGACTTCATTTTGCCAGATCAAAGATTTGAAGAGCATAAGGTGTAGTGTATTACTAACTAAAGCAGAAATGTGTGGTAAGGAAGCACTTAGGTATAACAATCATATTTCCTAAGAAGTCTTGAAGTTAAATGAATCCTGAATAATGTCAAGGGAGACAAATACACTGTTAGTGACGGACACTCTCAGAGTTCTCAAGCAGAGTAAACAACACACCAACTCCACTAGTGAAGTAACAAATAGAGGCTGTGGAAAATGCAATAACAGCAGCACACACACACACACACACACACACACACACACACACACACACACACACACACACACACACACACACACACACACACACTAACACACACTAACACACACATTGAGCCCTGTGGCTTTGTGAGCAGAGCGGGACTTGTCCATTCTAAACATCAGATAGACCCATCAATGTCCCTAATTAATATACTGCCCCTCTCTGACTGTAATGGATATTGCCTCCGACACATCACTGTTAATAAACAAAAGCATTAACCTTGACTTAACGGAGGGCCCTACAGTAGTTGGCTCAGTGTGTTCCAATACAACCTGTTATGAGTCATCCATCATGTCACATCAGACCAGAGAGGTGAGGATCAGACCAGAGGGGTGAGGATCAGACCAGAGAGGTGAAGATCAGACCAGAGAGGTGAGGATCAGACCAGAGGGGTGAGGATCAGACCAGAGAGGTGAGGATCAGACCAGAGGGGTGAGGATCAGACCAGAGGGGTGAGGATCAGACCAGAGAGGTGAGGATCAGACCAGAGGGGTGAGGATCAGACCAGAGGGGTGAGGATCAGACCAGAGAGGTGAGGATCAGACCAGAGGGGTGAGGATCAGACCAGAGGGGTGAGGATCAGACCAGAGGGGTGAGGATCAGACCAGAGGGGTGAGGATCAGACCAGAGAGGTGAGGATCAGACCAGAGAGGTGAGGATCAGACCAGAGAGGTGAGGATCAGACCAGAGGGGTGAGGATCAGACCAGAGGGGTGAAGATCAGACCAGAGAGGTGAGGATCAGACCAGAGGGGTGAGGATCAGACCAGAGAGGTGAGGATCAGACCAGAGGGGTGAGGATCAGACCAGAGGGGTGAGGATCACACCAGAGGGGTGAGGATCACACCAGAGAGGTGAGGATCAGACCAGAGGGGTGAGGATCACACCAGAGAGGTGAGGATCAGACCAGAGAGGTGAGGATCAGACCAGAGAGGTGAGGATCAGACCAGAGAGGTGAGGATCAGACCAGAGAGGTGAGGATCAGACCAGAGGGGTGAGGATCAGACCAGAAGGGTGAGGATCACACCAGAGGGGTGAGGATCAGATCAGAGAGGTGAGGATCAGACCAGAGAGGTGAGGATCAGATCAGAGAGAGGAGGATCAGACCAGAGAGGTGAGGATCAGACCAGAGAGGTGAGGATCAGACCAGAGAGGTGAGGATCAGACCAGAGAGGTGAGGATCAGACCAGAGAGGTGAGGATCAGACCAGAGAGGTGAGGATCAGATCAGAGAGGTGAGGATCAGACCAGAGAGGTGAGGATCAGCATTAGAAGTCAACATGATGAATGAATACATCTCCCGGTCTCCACCTTGATAAAAAAGGCTTGAAGTTTGGGGATGTGAGGTGATCCCTGTTCTATGGTAATGCTAATATGGGTTAAAGTTAGTAATATAAATCAGTGGCATAGGATTTGTGTTGTTTTGTGTAGACAATATAATTTATTGTGCGCTCATAATTTGCATGAGCTAAAATATAGTTGGAAGGACATTGTCGGTTGGTTTTAAGAACAACTTCTGGAAAGACTGAGTGGGACTAATCTGCCTGGCAGTTAACAGAGAACCAGAAGGCTAGCAGTGTGTTTCTGTTGGAATGTGCATGTGTGTGTGTGAGAGTGTTTGTGTGTGTGTGAGCAAGTGTGTATGTGTGTGAGCAAGTGTGTGTGTGTGTGTGTGTGTGTGTGTGTGTGTGTGTGTGTGTGTGTGTGTGTGTGTGTGTGTGTGTGTGTGTGTGTGTGTGTGTGTGTGTGTGTGTCTGTGTGTATGTGTGTATGTGTGTGAGCAAGTGTGTGTGTGTGTGTGTGTGTCTGTGTGTGTGTGTGTGTGTGTGTGTGTGTGTGTGTGTGTGTGTGTGTGTGTGAGCAAGTGTGTGTGTGTGTGTGTGTGTATGTGTGTGAGCAAGTGTGTGTGTGTGTGTGTGTGTGTGTGTGTGTGTGTGTGTGTGTGTGTGTGTGTGTGTGTGTGTATGTGTATGAATAGCGCCAGAGAGGATGGCTGCTGTTTTATGGGCTCCTAACCAACTGTGCTATTTTGTTTGTTTTTTCGCGTTGTTTGTAACTTATTTTGTAACTTATTTTGTACATGATGTTGCTGCTAATTTCTTCTATGGCCCGTAAATAACTTCTGGACATCAAATCAGCGATTACTCACCTTGAACTGGACAAAGATTTTTTTCTATAACGAGTCCGACGCGAAGGATATATCGCTTTCTCAGGAACGGGCCCAAATCCCCGTCATTTGCGTGAAGAAAAGACAGAGAGAAAGGGGTCAGAGGTCGGGCTCCCCTCTGAGAATTCATAGGTAAGTGGGTAAACCACCACTACCATCTGTTCTATTGGCCAACGTGCAATCACTGGAGAATAAACTGGATGATCTACGATCAAGACTATCCTACCAACAAGACATTAAAAATGTAATATCTTGTTTCACAGAGTCATGGATGAACGACGACACAAATAATATAGAGCTGGCGGGATTTTATATGCATCGGCAGGACAGAGAAGCTACATCTGGTAAGAAGAGGGGTGGGGGTGTGTGTCTATTTGTCAATAACAGCTGGTGCGCAATGTCTAATATTCAATAAGTCTTGAGGTATTGCTTGCCTGAGGTAGAGTACCTTATGATAAGCTGTAGGCCACACTATCTACCTAGAGAGTTCTCATCTATATTATTCGTAGCCATCTATTTACCACCACAGACTGATGCTGGCACTAAGACCGCACTCAATCAACTCTATAAGGCCATAAGCAAACAAGAAAATACTCATCCAAAAGCGTCCCTCCTAGTGGCCGGGGACTTTAATGCAGGCAAACTTAAATCTGTTTTACCTCATTTCTACTAGCATGTCACATGTGCAGCCAGAGGACGACAAACTCTAGACCACCTTTACTCCACACACAGAGATGCGTACAAAGCTCTCCCTTGCCCTCCATTTGGCAAATCTGACCATAATTCTATCCTCCTGATTCCTGCTTACAAATGAAAACTAAAGCAGGAAGTACCAGTGACTCCCCCAATTCAGAAGTGGTCAGATGTAGCGGATGCTACGCTATGAGACTGTTTTGCTAGCACAGACTGGAATATGTTCAGGATTCATCCAATGGCATTGAGGAATATATCACCTCAGTTATCGGCTTCATCAATAAGTGCATCGACGTCGTCGTCCCCGCAATGACCATACGTCAATACAGGATTAAGATTGAATCCTGCTACACCGGCTCTGACGCTCGTCGGATGTGGCAGGACTTGAAACTATTACGGACTACAAAGGGAAACGCAGCCGCAAGCTGCCCAGTGACGCGAGCCTACCAGACGAGCTAAATGCCTTTTATGATCACTTCGAGGAAAGCAACACTGAATCATGCATGAGAGCACCAGCTGTTCCATACAACTGTGTGATAACGCTCATGGTAGCCGATGTGAGCAAGACCTTTAAACAGGTCAACATTTACTAAGCCGCGGGGCCAGATGGATTACCAGGATGTGTAAACAAAGCATGCATGGACCAACTGGCAAGTGTCTTCACTGGCATTTTCAACCTCTCCCTGACCGAGTCTGTAATACCTACATGGTTCAAGCCGACCACCATCTACCCTGTGTCCAAGGAAGCGAAGGTAACCTGCCTAAATGATTTCTGCCCCATAGCACTCACGTCGGAAGCCATTAACCTGTTGGGTCTAGGGGGCAGCATTTGCACGTCTGGATAAAAAAAATGTACCCGATTTAATCTGGTTACTAATCCTACCCAGTAACTAGAATATGCATATACTTATTATATATGGATAGAAAACACTCTAAAGTTTCCAAAACTGTTTGAATGGTGTCTGTGAGTATAACAGAACTCATTTGGCAGGCAAAACCCTGAGACATTTTCTGACAGGAAGTGGATACCTGATGTGTTGTATTGACTTTAAACCTATCCCATTGAAAAACACAGGGGTTTAGGAATATTTTGGCACTTCCTATTGCTTCCACTAGATGTCACCAGCCTTTACAAAGTGTTTTGAGTCTTCTGGAGGGAGATCTGACCGAACAAGAGCCATGGAACGTTGATGTCCCATTAGACACCTGGCGCGCTAGTTCATGTTGGGTACCCTCGTTCCAATACGTTATAAAAGAGTATGCATTCGTCCACCTTGAATATTATTCATGTTCTGGTTAAAAAAGGCCCTAATGATTTATGCTATACAACGTTTGACATGTTTGAACGAACGGAAATATATTTTTTCCCCTCGTTCATGACGAGAAGTCCGGCTGGCTTACATCATGTGCTAACGAGACGGAGATTTTTGGACATAAATGATGAGCTTTTTTGAACAAAACTACATTCGTTATGGACCTGTGATACCTGGAAGTGACATCTGATGAAGAGAATCAAAGGTAATGGATTATTTACATAGTATTTTCGATTTTAGATCTCCCCAACATGACGTCTAGTCTGTATCGCAACGCGTATTTTTCTGGGCGCAGTGCTCAGATTATTGCAAAGTGTGATTTCCCAGTAAGGTTATTTTTAAATCTGGCAAGTTGATTGCGTTCAAAAGATGTAAATCTATAATTCTTTAAATGACAATATAATATTTTACCAATGTTTTCTAATTTTAATTATTTAATTTGTGACGCTGACTTGACTGCCGGTTATTGGAGGGAAACGATTTCCTCAACATCAATGCCATAGTAAAACGCTGTTTTTGGATATAAATATGAACTTGATAGAACTAAAAATGCATGCATTGTCTAACATAATGTCCTAGGAGTGTCATCTGATGGAGATTGTAAAAGGTTAGTGCATCATTTTAGCTGGTTTTATGGTTTTGGTGACCCTGTCTTTGACTTGACAAAACATTACACACAACTCTTGTAAATGTACTGTCCTAACATACTCTAAATTTATGCTTTCGCCGTAAAACCTTTTTGAAATCGTAAAACGTGGTTAGATTAAGGAGATGTTTATCTTTCAAATGGTGTAACATAGTTGTATTTTTGAAAAATTTGAATTTTGACATTTATTTGGATTCAAATTTGCCGCTCTTGAAATGCACCTGCTGTTGATGGAGTGCACCACGGGTGGCACGCTAGCGTCCCACCTAGCCCCAAGAGGTTAAGTGCTTTGAAAGGCTAGTCATGGCTCACATCAACAGCATCATCCCGGATACTCTAGACCCACTCCAAATCGCATACCGCCCCAACAGATCCACCGATGACACAATCTAAATCGCACTCCACACTGCCCTTTCCTACCTGGACAAAAGGAACACCTGGACAAAAGTCAATGAATGCTGTTCATTGACTACAGCTCAGCGTTCAACACCATAGTGCCCACAAAGCTCATCACTAAGCTAAGGACCCTGAGACTAAACACCTCCCTCTGCAACTGGATCCTGGACTTCCTGACGGGCCACCCCCAGGTGTTAAAGGTCGGCAACAACACATCTGCCATGCTGATCCTCAACACTGGGGTCCCTCAGGGGTGCGTGCTCAGTCCCCTCCTGTACTCCCTGTTCACCCTCGACTGCATGGCCAAACACGACTCCAACACCATCATTAAGTTCACTGATGACACAAGAGTGGTAGGCCTGATTACAGACAACGATGAGATAGCCAATAGGGAGGAGTTCAGAGACCTGGCAGTGTGGTCCCAGGACAACAACCTCTCCCTCTCTCTCTACAAACATATCTCCATCATCTCTCTACAAACATATCTCCATCATCTCTCTACAAACATATCTCCATTATCTCTCTACAGACATATCTCCATTATCTCTCTACAGACATATCTCCATCATCTCACTACAGACATATCTCCATTATCTCTCTACATATATATCTTCATCATCTCACTACAGACATAGCTATATCCAGCAACAGTCACCATGTTGATCTGACGTAGCCTCTGGGATGAGGACACAATGACCTCAATTGAGGGATGGAGGGAGAAGGGTTGTGTGGAGGGAGGAAGGGATTGATGGAGAGAGGAAGGGATGGATGGAGGGTTGGAGGGAGGAAGGGATTTGTGGATGAATGGAGGGAGGGATGAAGGGATGGATGGAGGGTTAGAGGGACGAAGGGATGATGGAGGGATTATGGATGAAGGGATGGATGGAGGGTTGGAGGGAGGAAGGGATGGATGGAGGGTTGGAGGGAGGAAGGGATAGAGGGGAAAAGGGATGTGTGGAGGGATGGAGGGAAAAGGGATGGATGGAAGGAGGGATGGAGGGAAAAGGGATGGATGTGTGGAGGGATGGAGGGAAAAGGGATGGATGGAAGGAGGGATGGAGGGAAAAGGGATGGATGTGTGGAGGGATGGAGGGAAAAGGGATGGAGGGAAAAGGGATGGATGGAAGGAGGGATGAGGAAAAGGGATGGATGGAAGGAGGGATGAGGAAAAGGGATGGATGGAAGGAGGGATGAGGAAAAGCTATCTGCAGTGCTCAGAAATGTAGGTTGGTCAAGCTTCTGCTTGCAGCAAGATTAGTCAGACACTTTCCACCACCCTCACTTACACACTCACTCACTCACTCACTCACTCACTCACTCACTCACTCACTCACTCACTCACTCACTCACTCACTCACTCACTCACTCACTCACTCACTCACTCACTCACTCACTCACTCACTCACTCACTCACTCACTCACTCACTCACTCACTCACTCACTTACTCACTATTCCTCCTTGCCTTGTGGGCTGGCCTGTCTCTCTCTATGGTCTGTTAGGCCCCATACTACTGAGGACTGCTGCAATGAAAAGAACACAACTAAGGCATATGTGTGTGTGTGTGTGTGTGTGTGTGTGTGTGTGTGTGTGTGTGTGTGTGTGTGTGTGTGTGTGTGTGTGTGTGTGTGTGCTTGCGTGTGTGTGTGTGTGGATCATTTGTAAAAAATATCCTTTGAAGCTTTGCCACATAGAAAAAGTCAATTTTCAAGCTGCATGTTGGTTGTTGTTTAAAAACCAAACTGAAGTAGCCATTAAAAAACATCTAGGAGAGGACATTTGATTAAAGTGCAGAGTCAAAATAAATGGCCCTCTTCTTTCTAAACAGCCACTTAATCTGTATCGATTCTGAGTTAGGTTAGACAGCGTTTCCAAGCGTACATTTTAAATAGCACCCTATTCCCTATATAGGCCCACAGGCTCTGGTGACAAGTAGTGCACTATATAGTGAATATGGTGCCATTTAGGATGCATGCCTCTGTCCACTGGCCTTTGAACTGGTTCTATTATATTCTCTGGAACTGTTGCTTTCATCACGGACTCGACCCACATCGTGAATACTTATTGTAGTTCTATTTAAAACTCTACCCACACAGTTAATACTTAGTTCTATTTAAAACTCTACCCACACAGTGAACACTTAGTTCTATTTAAAACTCTACCCACACAGTTAACACTTAGTTCTATTTAAAACTCTACCCACACAGTGAACGCTTAGTTCTATTTAAAACTCTACCCACACAGTTAACACTTAGTTCTATTTAAAACTCTACCCACACTGTTAACACTTAGTTCTATTTAAAACTCTACCCACACAGTTAACACTTAGTTCTATTTAAAACTCTACCCACACTGTTAACACTTAGTTCTATTTAAAACTCTACCCACACAGTTAACACTTAGTTCTATTTAAAACTCTACCCACACAGTTAACACTTAGTTCTATTTAAAACTCTACCCACACAGTGAACGCTTAGTTCTATTTAAAACTCTACCCACACAGTGAACACTTAGTTCTATTTAAAACTCTACCCACACAGTTAACACTTAGTTCTATTTAAAACTCTACCCACACAGTGAACACTTAGTTCTATTTAAAACTCTACCCACACAGTTAACACTTAGTTCTATTTAAAACTCTACCCACACAGTTAACACTTAGTTCTATTTAAAACTCTACCCACACAGTTAACACTTAGTTCTATTTAAAACTCTACCCACACAGTTAACACTTAGTTCTATTTAAAACTCTACCCACACAGTTAACACTTAGTTCTATTTAAAGCTCTACCCACACAGTTAACACTTAGTTCTATTTAAAACTCTACCCACACAGTTAACACTTAGTTCTATTTAAAACTCTACCCACACAGTGAACACTTAGTTCTCCTACCTGCATCATACTTTCAATTCCTTTCAGGGCATTTTTGTCATTATTTCATTATTCAATAGTGTTAGGCAAGTCTACCTGTATATATTTCATTATTCAATAGTGTTAGGCAAGTCTACCTGTATATATTTCATTATGCAATAGTGTTAGGCAAGTCTACCTGTATATATTTCATTATGCAATAGTGTTAGGCAAGTCTACCTGTATATATTTCATTATGCAATAGTGTTAGGCAAGTCTACCTGTATATATTTCATTATGCAATAGTGTTAGGCAAGCCTACCTGTATATATTTCATTATGCAATAGTGTTAGGCAAGTCTACCTGTATATATTTCATTATGCAATAGTGTTAGGCAAGTCTACCTGTATATATTTCATTATGCAATAGTGTTAGGCAAGCCTACCTGTATATATTTCATTATGCAATAGTGTTAGGCAAGTCTACCTGTATATATTTCATTATGCAATAGTGTTAGACAAGACTACCTGTATATATTTCATTATGCAATAGTGTTAGACAAGACTACCTGTATATCTCAAGTATGCAGCAATGGAATTTGGGAGTCTAGGAAGCTTTACTTTGTCATTGAAGTGCACCACTCAAGGTCCAGAATACCAATTGGGATATTCAGTGTAGGAATCCAATAGCTCTCTCTCTCTCTCCCTCTACCCCCCCCCACGTCTCTCTCTCTGTGTCTGAAGTTAGACAGGACCCTCTGAGAGCCCGTCTTCCTTGGAGGTTATCTCTATCTCACACCAAGCCTGGCATTGCTTCTGTCAGGCTCTCCCTATATGCAACAAGCCTTTAATCTCTGTTGTAGGAGCTTCCCCTTACCCAGCGCCATACCCAAACACACACTGACAAGAGCTGGGGGACTGGTGTTTATTGATGAGCAATGGATTGCAGTGGGCTACAGTCCAAACTTGTGTAGTTCTTTGCTTTAGAGTCTCTCTTTCTGGTTCAGGATACCTCTTTCCTCTCTTCCTCTCTCTATCTCTCTTCCTCCTGTCCTCCCTCTCTCTCTCTTCCCCCTGTCCTCAACATCCTCACTAAGGTTCTGGCCACTCTGCCCAGTCTGGGTGAAAACGTGCTTTGGTGATGAAATTACACTTCCTTATGTTAGAAAATGCATTTTAACAAGACAATATGATTCTTTATGTTCTGAATCGTTAAGTGGAGTCTTTCTCTAACATCAATCACACTAGATTCAAAAAGATTTTATAAACTGATCCAATTTGAGGATTTTACATGTTGTGGTTGTTGTCTTCAAAGTTGTTAGCAGGACAAATTGAATATAAAAATATATATAAAGTTTGCGGGCCAGGAATTTCGCATTAATATGAAAAGCGTATACTAAAATATGAAAATACTACGTCATATCTCAAAATCAATGTCTATCTTATCTCAATTGTTTTATGTCTTCTGGATTCTAGAAGAAAGATTTCAGTGGTGAGCTGTCAGTTAGCTTTATTTCTGGAACAGCATCCAGCCTAGCTGATGTTAGAGGGAGCTACAGTAGTAGTGGTAGTATTTCATTGTGGATATACAGTGACTTCAGAAAGTTTTCATACACTTTGACATATTCCACATGTTGTGTTACAGCCTGAATTCAAAATGGATTAAATATATTTTTTCTCTCACCCATCTACACACAATACCCTAAAATTACAAAGTGTTAAAACATGTTTTTAGGCATCTTTGCAAATGTATTGAAAATGAAATACACCAATATCTCATTTACATCAAGCTTGGTCAAGTTGGTTGGTGATCATTGCTAGACAGACATTTTCAAGTCTTGCCATAGATTTTCAAGCCAATTTAAGTCAAAACTGTAACTAGGCCACTCAGGGACATTCTTGTTAAGCAACTCCAATGTATATTTTGCCTTGTGTTCTAGGTTATTTTCCTACTGAAATATGAATTTGTCTCCCAGTGTCTGTTGGAAAGCAGACTGAACCAAGTTTTCCTCTAGGATTTTGCCTGTGCCACTCAGTGATGTGTTGTGTTGGATTTGCCCCAAACACAACACTTTGTATTCAGGAAAAAAAGTTATTTTCTTTGCCAATTTTTTTTGTAGTTTTACTTTCATGCCTTATTGCAAACAGGGAGGGTCCTGTGGGGTACTGTGTGTAGGCCAGTGACACAAAATCTTAATTGATTCCATTTTAAATTCAGGCTTTAACACAACACATACATTCCGAAGGCACTGTAAACTTAGTCTCCCATACTCTAGGTGGGGCGGCAGGTAGCCTAGTGGTTAGAGCGTTGGACTAGTAACCGGAAGGTTTCAAAATCAAATCCCCAAGCTTACAAAGTAAAAATCAGTTGTTCTGCCCCTGAACAAGGCAGTTAACCCACTGTTCCTAGGCTGCCATTGAAAATAAGAATTTGTTCTTAAATGACTTGCCTAGTTAAATAAAAAATAATGAATGTAACTGCTTTTCATGATTAAGACAAATGGGCTGGATTAAGTGTACAACTAAATTGTAGAACTATAGGAAGTGGGTTACTTCATACATTTCTTATGGGATGCAATTTTTCCCGATTTATTTTTTGAATACTTTTTTCTCTGGTCTCCATTGATTTAGTCACTGTGATAAAAACGGCAATAACTTTTGAACGGGTTATGATAGAGACATGAGGTTTGGACCATTGGTTTTCTTAGACCGATTAGTCAAAAGTTGTGTTTTTGATTGGACACCCAACCATATGTATTATGAGCTCTATGTGTATATTCTTATTCCATCCCTTTAGATTTGTGTGTATTAGGTAGATGTTGTGGAATTGTTAGATTACTTGTTAGATATTGCTGCACTGTCGGAACTAGAAGCACAAGCATTTCGCTACACTCACAATAACATCTGCTAACCATATGTATGTGACCAATACAATTTGATTTGATGTATGAAAATAAATCCCTTCATATCACATCATGTTTTAGAATATAATGCATGGTCATAGTGCCTGCACTGCAGTAGCTGAGATGTGAAAATGACTTTTCACGCTTACAGTAGCAAAGTGCATTGGTGACTGCACTCTAGCTGTTGTCGGTTACCATTTAGAGTTCAGACTAAACTTGCAATAGCCTACATTATGAGGTCTACTCAAGGTTTTAGATAATGCTCTTGGGAGTGTTCTTCTCTCTTTCTGTGTACATTACTATTGTGTTGAGGCTTTAATAATAAGCTGCTGAGAGTTACAGTTCTCTCCTTTGCTCCACTCAGTGGGCTCCCGAGTGGCGCAGCGGTTTAAAGCACTGCATCTCAGCGCAAGAGGGGTCACTACAGACACCCTGGTTCGATTCCAGGCTCTATCGTGATTGGGAGTCCCATTTGGTGGCGCACAATTGGCCCGGGTATGGCAGGTATAGGTCATCATTGTAAAGAAGACTTTGATATTAACTGACTTGCATAGTTAATAAAGGTTAAATCATTTATTTTTTTAAATACTTTGAGCAATTAGTATTCCTTTATTGTTCTGTGATAAAGGACAGGGCTGTGTATGGTTGACTTGTATATATATGACAAATGGCACCCTATTCCCTATGTTGTAAACAACTTTTAACCCTATGGGCCTTGGTCAAAAGTAGTACACTACATAGCGGCTAGGGTAACATTTCAGACATAGTCTTTCATGATGTTAATCTTTCCAGGTAATGCAATACAAACATCAGTCCTCCCCATCACTCTAACAATCATTAATAAAGGTGTGATATAATGTCAATGATTCCATGTCTATGGTTGTTTTGGTTCCTGCTGTATTATATTACATTTAGCCTCAGGGATTCATTAACTATACATACCCGCCGAGCTCTATTCATTTAGCCTCAGGGATTCATTAACTATACATACCCGCCGAGCTCTATTCATTTAGCCTCAGGGATTCATTAACTATACATACCCGCCGAGCTCTATTCATTTAGCCTCAGGGATTCATTAACTATACATACCCGCCGAGCTCTATTCATTTAGCCTCAGGCATTCATTAACTATACATACCCGCCGAGCTCTATTCATTTAGCCTCAGGCATTCATTAACTATACATACCCGCCGAGCTCTATTCATTTAGCCTCAGGGATTCATCAACTATACATACCCGCCGAGCTCTATTCATTTAGCCTCAGGGATTCATTAACTATACATACCCGCCGAGCTCTATTCATTTAGCCTCAGGGATTCATTAACTATACATACCCGCCGAGCTCTATTCATTTAGCCTCAGGGATTCATTAACTATACATACCCGCCGAGCTCTATTCATTTAGCCTCAGGGATTCATCAACTATACATACCCGCCGAGCTCTATTCATTTAGCCTCAGGGATTCATCAAGTATACATACCCGCCGAGCTCTATTCATTTAGCCTCAGGGATTCATCAAGTATACATACCCGCCGAGCTCTATTCATTTAGCCTCAGGGATTCATCAAGTATACATACCCGCCGAGCTCTATTCATTTAGCCTCAGGGATTCATTAACTATACATAACCGCCGAGCTCTATTCATTTAGCCTCAGGGATTCATTAACTACACCTACCCGCCGAGCTCTATTTAAAAATGTAACATGTATTACTATAGCCTCTGCTTAAACTCATGATCAAAATGAGGACTTTAGCGTTATCACCCCAACATACAACCATTCAATGAGCTGCAGAACAAATATGGCAGCAAAATATTTAGCTAAGCAGTGCCAGTTGTTATTGTTGAAGGAGTACAACATGAAGCCAGCAGCCATCTGTCTCACTGAAGCTCCAGGTGCAGATAGAACTGACATACTTGCTGGAGGCTAGGCACACTGAGGAGGAGAGGCTGGAGAAGAGGCACAGCCAAGAGAGAAGAGAGATGACAGGCTAGTCTGAAGAAGAGGCACAGACAGGAGAGAGGAGAGATGACAGGTTAGTCTGAAGAAGAGGCAGAGACAGGAGAGAGGAGAGATGACAGGTTAGTCTGAAGAAGAGGCAGAGACAGGAGAGAGGAGAGATGACAGGTTAGTCTGAAGAAGAGGCAGAGACAGGAGAGAGGAGAGATGACAGGTTAGTCTGAAGAAGAGGCAGAGACAGGAGAGAGGAGAGATGACAGGTTAGTCTGAAGAAGAGGCAGAGACAGGAGAGAGGAGAGATGACAGGTTAGTCTGAAGAAGAGGCAGAGACAGGAGAGAGGAGAGATGACAGGTTAGTCTGAAGAAGAGGCAGAGACAGGAGAGAGGAGAGATGACAGGTTAGTCTGAAGAAGAGGCAGAGACAGGAGAGAGGAGAGATGACAGGTTAGTCTGAAGAAGAGGCAGAGACAGGAGAGAGGAGAGATGACAGGTTAGTCTGAAGAAGAGGCAGAGACAGGAGAGAGGAGAGATGACAGGTTAGTCTGAAGAAGAGGCAGAGACAGGAGAGAGGAGAGATGACAGGTTAGTCTGAAGAAGAGGCAGAGACAGGAGAGAGGAGAGATGACAGGTTAGTCTGAAGAAGAGGCAGAGACAGGAGAGAGGAGAGATGACAGGCTAGTCTGAAGAAGAGGCACAGACAGGAGAGAGGAGAGATGACAGGTTAGTCTGAAGAAGAGGCAGAGACAGGAGAGAGGAGAGATGACAGGTTAGTCTGAAGAAGAGGCAGAGACAGGAGAGAGGAGAGATGACAGGTTAGTCTGAAGAAGAGGCAGAGACAGGAGAGAGGAGAGACTAGGGGCCAACAGCCCAGAACCCTGCAGCCATCCACTGGGCTCAACAGTCCTGTCTCTCCCACTCTCCCTTGCCAGCTGTCCCACTTGGTGAGAGGAGAGGAGGAGACATCAGGGCTTTTTGGATATACTAACCTCTTGGGGCTAGGTGGGACGCTAGCGTGCCACCCGTGGTGCACTCCATCAACAGCAGGTGCATTTCAAGAGCGGCAAATTTGAATCCAAATAAATGTCAAAATTCAATTTTTCAAAAATACAACTATTTTACACCATTTGAAAGATAAACATCTCCTTAATCTAACCACGTTTTACGATTTCAAAAAGGTTTTACGGCGAAAGCATAAATTTAGAGTATGTTAGGACAGTACATTTACAAGAGTTGTGTGTAATGTTTTGTCAAGTCAAAGACAGGGTCACCAAAACCATAAAACCAGCTAAAATGATGCACTAACCTTTTACAATCTCCATCAGATGACACTCCTAGGACATTATGTTAGACAATGCATGCATTTTTAGTTCTATCAAGTTCATATTTATATCCAAAAACAGCGTTTTACTATGGCATTGATGTTGAGGAAATCGTTTCCCTCCAATAACCGGCAGTCAAGTCAGCGTCACAAATTAAATAATTAAAATTAGAAAACATTGGTAAAATGTTATATTGTCATTTAAAGAATTATAGATTTACATCTCTTGAACTCAATCAACTTGCCAGATTTAAAAATAACCTTACTGGGAAATCACACTTTGCAATAATCTGAGCACTGCGCCCAGAAAAATACGCGTTGCGATACAGACTAGACGTCATGTTGGGGAGATCTAAAATCGAAAATACTATGTAAATAATCCATTACCTTTGATTCTCTTCATCAGATGTCACTTCCAGGTATCACAGGTCCATAACGAATGTAGTTTTGTTCAAAAAAGCTCATCATTTATGTCCAAAAATCTCCGTCTCGTTAGCACATGATGTAAGCCAGCCGGACTTCTCGTCATGAACGAGGGGAAAAAATATATTTCCGTTCGTTCAAACATGTCAAACGTTGTATAGCATAAATCATTAGGGCCTTTTTTAACCAGAACATGAATAATATTCAAGGTGGACGAATGCATACTCTTTTATAACGTATTGGAACGAGGGTACCCAACATGAACTCGCGCGCCAGGTGTCTAATGGGAGATCATCGTTCCATGGCTCTTGTTCGGTCAGATCTCCCTCCAGAAGACTCAAAACACTTTGTAAAGGCTGGTGACATCTAGTGGAAGCAATAGGAAGTGCCAAAATATTCCTAAGGCCCTGTGTTTTTCAATGGGATAGGTTTAAAGTCAATACAACACATCAGGTATCCACTTCCTGTCAGAAAATGTCTCAGGGTTTTGCCTGCCAAATGAGTTCTGTTATACTCACAGACACCATTCAAACAGTTTTAGAAACTTTAGAGTGTTTTCTATCCATATATAATAAGTATATGCATATTCTAGTTACTGGGTAGGATTAGTAACCAGATTAAATCGGGTACATTTTTTTTATCCAGACGTGCAAATGCTGCCCCCTAGACCCAACAGGCTAACTCTCTACACATTTTGGAAATTATTTTCTAATTGGGTAATTATTTTCAAAAGACATAAACTGTCTGCAGGACTACATGTACAGTGAATCTAGTTTGCTAGAGAGAGAGAGGAACTTGTAATGTGGAACACAAATAGTACCCCCATGTTTTGCACATCATTCTCTGTCAATTTCTATTTATTTTGTAGCGCTCTCCATCCTTGCTGCATAATTTAGTTCATTAGCACAAATACAAAGACCTTTTCTACACAGTTATAAAATGACAACAATATGTTCAGTAAAACGAATAACAAATAAACAAATAAATCACACAAATAAAAGATAAAATAAACGCAAACGGGGTAAAATAACATAAAATCCCAGCAGAAAGTCTACTAAGGATGTACAGCTGTGATGGACAGTAGCTGCCTCTTAAACCATTTCTTAAAACAATGATGGGGATAGCTTGGCAAAATCTGGCGGGAGTGAGTTCCAGATCACAGGGCCTCTTTTTGCATGTGGTTGACGGAGCTGTTGTCTGTTTCTTGTTGAGTAGTTGTGGAATTCATATGTGACTGTGAAATAGTTTTTGACGAAAGAGGGTCATAATTATTTTAAAGAGTCGGTAACAAATTGAGCAACTTGAAGATAAATCATTTGATAAATATTCAGCAGTACTAATAGTTTGAAAAGTGACGCTGAATTGATTCTAAAGCCGGCAGATAATGTTATTCTTACAGACTGTTTCTGCAGACGACAGAGTGATAGTAGTGTAGAATGTTGTGTGCTGGCCCATGTTATTCTTACAGAGTGTTTCTGCAGACGACAGACTGATAGTAGTGTAGTATGATTTTGACATGTATCCCCTTATTTTTGGCGATCTTAGAGGTTATTGTCTTTGTGTGGTTTCCATGATAATTTATCATCAATTAAAATACCAAGGAAGTGTGTTGTACAGGCTTAATCAACAGGAATATTATCAATATGGACCCGATAGAGTCTGGATATATAATCTGGATAAATAGTCTGGATTGAATTCTCTGCTCTTTGGACTAGATAATAAAAAAAATAGTTTTTAAGATTCAGTGACATTTTGTTGATTTTAAACCACTTTGTGATATTACACAGTTCATCATTAACATTAATAAGGTCATTGAGATCTCTGTGACACTAAAACACACTTGTATCATCAGCAAACAATATCTGGGAGAGAACTTTGGATGCATACAAGTGGGAGTGAAAATGTTTCCACGCACACACGCATGCACACACATGCACACACGCACACACTTTTTTGCACATACACAACTTGAGCTCATTAATCAGTGTTTTTCCCCTTGTCAGTCTCTCTCTCCAAGTTTTAATTAAAGTTCTGTGGAACAACGCTACACACGTCATGTGTACTCTGAAGGCTCCGGCTGGAACTAGGACACTCATTATATGGAATACGTGGAATCTGTCTGGAACTCCCCAACCAGGCCTCAGTAATTGTGTGTGTACGTGTAACAGTAAACACACACTCTTCTACAGTATTCATTCTCTATGTTAGTCCCTGGCTGTGTCCAGTGTTCTTCTACAGTATTCATTCTCTATGTTAGTCCCTGGCTGTGTCCAGTGTTCGGCATATCAAACAGATGTTGTTCATGTGGTTTGTTAAGATCAGTGTGGGAGTAGAGTCCGAGGGGGGTTAGAGGGTGTGTGTGTTGGGGGAGGGGGGCATGACTGGGAGTAGAGTCCGAGGGGAGTTAGAGGATGTGTGTGTGTTGGGGGAGGGGGGGATGACTGGGAGTAGAGTCCGAGGGGGGTTAGAGGGTGTGTGTGTTGGGGGAGGGGGGGGATGACTGGGAGTAGAGTCCGAGGGGGGTTAGAGGATGTGTGTGTGTTGGGGGAGGGGGGGGGGTGACTGGGAGTAGAGTCCGAGGGGGGTTAGAGGGTGTGTGTGTTGGGGGAGGGGGGGGATGACTGGGAGTAGAGTCCGAGGGGGGTTAGAGGATGTGTGTGTGTTGGGGGAGGGGGGGATGACTGGGAGTAGAGTCCGAGGGGGGTTAGAGGGTGTGTGTGTTGGGGGGAGGGGGGCATGACTGGGAGGTAGAGTCCGAGGGGGGTTAGAGGGTGTGTATGTTGGGGGGAGGGGGGGATGACTGGGACTAGAGTCCGAGGGGGGTTAGAGGGTGTGTGTGTTGGGGGAGGGGGGGATGACTGGGAGTAGACTCCGAGGGGGGTTAGAGGGTGTGTGTGTTGGGGGAGGGGGGGATGACTGGGAGTAGAGTCCGAGGGGGGTTAGAGGGTGTGTGTGTTGGGGGGAGGGGGGGATGACTGGGACTAGAGTCCGAGGGGGGTTAGAGGGTGTGTGTGTTGGGGGAGGGGGGGATGACTGGGAGTAGACTCCGAGGGGGGTTAGAGGGTGTGTGTGTTGGGGGAGGGGGGGATGACTGGGAGTAGAGTCCGAGGGGGTTAGATGGTGTGTGTGTTGGGGGAGGGGGGATGACTGGGAGTAGAGTCCGAGGGGGGTTAGAGTGTGTGTGTGATGACTGGGAGTAGAGTCCGAGGGGGGTTAGAGGGTGTGTGTGTTGGGGGGGGGGGATGACTGGGAGTAGAGTCCGAGGGGGGTTAGAGGGTGTGTGTGTTGGTGGGGGGGGGGATGACTGGGAGTAGAGTCCGAGGGGGGTTAGAGGATGTGTGTGTTGGGGGGGATGACTGGGAGTAGAGTCCGAGGGGGGTTAGAGGATAGGTGTGTTGGGGGAGGGGGGGATGACTGGGAGTGGAGTCCGAGGGGGGTTCGAGGGTATGTGTGTTGGGGGAGGGGGGGATGACTGGGATGGATGAAATAGACAGATAACATGTCTATGTCTAACTCTAACCTTAAATGAAGACCAAAAAGCTAATTATTATTATTAGTATATACATTATTTTTTTTACAAAGAAGCGTCCCGTCCACTAGAATGCCAAGAGGAAACCTGGCACCATCCCAATGGTGAAGCATGATGGTGGTGGCTGCATCATGCCGTGGGGGTGTTTTTGACCTACACATTACATACACATTCCCTAATTACCACTTTTCATAATAAGATATAAGGCTTTAGTAGACCCACTCTGGCTCTGTCTGCCTCTTCATTGTCTAAATAGTACTGGAGATTTTAGACTACATC
Source organism: Salmo salar (assembly GCF_965601325.2). Lineage (NCBI taxonomy): Eukaryota > Metazoa > Chordata > Actinopteri > Salmoniformes > Salmonidae > Salmo > Salmo salar. The sequence goes on from NC_138299.1 coordinate 96,106,541, forward strand.
ATAACATATTCCCATTATCACAACAATGTGATACAGTACGCTGTTAGAAAAAAGGGTTCCAAAAGGGGTTCTTTGGATTTCCCCATTTCCCTCTTTTTGGTTCCAGGTAGAATCCTTTCCTATTCCAGTTAGAACCCTCTGTAGAAACGACTCTACATGGAATCTAAAAGGCCTCTAGCTGGAACCAAAAGGGTTCTACCTGGAACCAAAAAAAAGGGTTCTTCAAACCCTTTTAGGTTCTAGATGGCACCTGTTCTAACCTAACTCCTCCACACTGGCACAATGTAGTGGCCACTTCTTGCAAGATGTCCATACTGTTTCAATTCACTTGCTCTAGTTCCCACTCGCTCTCTTCAGTGTTTGCACTAGCTGTATATTCCAGTATCACAGTGACGTGTTACAGTACATTGTAATCTAGCTCCTCCACTCTGGCACAACGTGCTGTGTTGTATTGTATGTACGCTGATAAGAGGATGGATGAACTCTCGGATGAGAATTTGGTTAATAAGTTATAACTTAATTGGCTCGTCGGTCCCTCTCTGCCAGCGGACATATGGCTTCCTTCCATCTCCTCTGCTCTATTTGGCCTGGAGACCCATTATTCATCAGCTCCAATTTACCATGCAGCCACAGCCAGCTAATTAGGTTTGGTGAACTGACCCCTCTGAGTTACTGTAGGGCTGATGTGGACTCTCTGATTAGGCCTCTGTTTCATCACCTCAGAGAGAGTGTGTCTGTGTGCGTGTGCGTGTGCATGTGTGTGTGTGTGTGTGTGTGTGTGTGTGTGTGTGTGTGTGTGTGTGTGTGTGTGTGTGTGTGTGTGTGTGTGTGTGTGTGTGTGTGTGTGTGTGTGTGTGTGTGTGTGTGTGTGTGTTGTGTGTGTGTGTTAGACACGTTGTTAGCAATCAGACTTTCTGCTGACCAGACTAACTGTCTCAAGGTTGGACAAGGCCAGGACAACCGAATCGCCGCTGCATAAATTCACCATTCAAGTGACGTCACAACGTTTCAGGAAGAACTTTATGCGCTCCTCTGCTTCTCGACAGTTCTGATGACCTGTTCTGAGGTTTGGATAGAGACACAGGGTGGCTTTTGTCAGAGATAGTGTTAACGCCTGTACTGAAGACTTTTCAGGGACTTGATGTCTGAGGTGACATTAAGCCATAATAGCAATATCAACTCACATGATATCAGACCAAAACACTCTCTTTTTACAATGTTTTCTGCCACAGTACTTTACCGATTGACCATTTGTACTAAAACTAGCCGACCAGCCTGTTGTACCGAGTTACCAGCAGTAATTGCTGAAGGTCAAATCCTAACTTTCACTTAAGTCATACATTGATGTCAATGGGAGAATAAGAGAAAATTTGACTTTAAGTGGAAGATAGGATTGGTCCCTGAATGACCACTTTCCCTAGATGATCAACCCGGTGTACCAACTAGCTGATGGACCAGTTGTTAGCCACAAGATTTCAGTGTTTCCTTACTCACCCTGAAGAACTCTTTGGTGGAACCAGCATCCAGAGTTCCGTAGGCGATCTCAGTCTGTTTAGCCAGGTCCTCAGCACTCTCTATGGGGGAGACCATCCTCTCCACTGTGAGGAAAGCAGCCAGGTTGGCCGTGTAGGAGGAGATGATGATGAGAGTGAAAAACCACCACACGCCCCCTACTATTCTCCCTGATAGGGACCTGAGAGAGAGAGATACGGAGACAGAGAGAGAGAGACAGAGAGAGAGAGGGGGGAGGGGAGAGAGAGGGGGGGAGAGAGGGAGAGAGAGGGTGGAGAGAGAGAGAGAGGGTAGGATGAAACCGAGAGAGAGGGAGAGAGAGGGAGAGAGAGGGGGAGAGAGAGAGAGAGGGTAGGATGAAACCGAGAGAGAGGGAGAGAGAGGGAGAGAGAGGGGGGAGAGAGAGAGAGGGTAGGATGAAACCGAGAGAGAGGGAGAGAGAGGGAGGAGGAAACAGAGGGAGAGGGAAGGAAACAGAGGGAGAGGGAAGGAAACAGAGGGAGAGGGAGATAGAGAGAGAGGGAAGGAAGGAAACAGAAGGAGAGGGAGATAGAGAGGGAAGGAAACAGAGGGAGAGAAGGACAGAGAGGGAAGGAAACAGATGGAGAGAGGGATAGAGAGGGAAGGAAACAGAAGGAGAGGGAGATAGAGAAGGAAGGAAACAGAGGGAGAGGGAGATAGAGAAGGAAGGAAACAGAGGGAGAGGGAGATAGAGAAGGAAGGAAACAGAGGGAGAGGGAGATAGAGAAGGAAGGAAACAGAAGGAGAGGGAGATAGAGAGGGAAGGAAACAGAAGGAGAGGGAGATAGAGAGGGAAGGAAACAGAGGGAGAGGGAGATAGAGAAGGAAGGAAACAGAGGGAGAGGGAGATAGAGAAGGAAGGAAACAGAGGGAGAGGGAGATAGAGAAGGAAGGAAACAGAGGGAGAGGGAGATAGAGAAGGAAGGAAACAGAAGGAGAGGGAGATAGAGAAGGAAGGAAACAGAGGGAGAGGGAGATAGAGAGGGAAGGAAACAGAGGGAGAGGGAGATAGAGAAGGAAGGAAACAGAGGGAGAGGGAGATAGAGAGGGAAGGAAACAGAAGGAGAGGGAGATAGAGAAGGAAGGAAACAGAGGGAGAGGGAGATAGAGAGGGAAGGAAACAGAAGGAGAGGGAGATAGAGAAGGAAGGAAACAGAGGGAGAGGGAGATAGAGAGGGAAGGAAACAGAGGGAGAGGGAGATAGAGAAGGAAGGAAACAGAGGGAGAGGGAGATAGAGAGGGAAGGAAACAGAGGGAGAGGGAGATAGAGAAGGAAGGAAACAGAAGGAGAGGGAGATAGAGAGGGAAGGAAACAGAGGGAGAGGGAGATAGAGAGGGAAGGAAACAGAGGGAGAGAAGGACAGAGAGGGAAGGAAACAGATGGAGAGGGAGATAGAGAAGGAAGGAAACAGAGGGAGAGGGAGATAGAGAGGGAAGGAAACAGAGGGAGAGGGAGATAGAGAAGGAAGGAAACAGAGGGAGAGGGAGATAGAGAGGGAAGGAAACAGAGGGAGAGGGAGATAGAGAGGGAAGGAAACAGAGGGAGAGGGAGATAGAGAGGGAGCATTAACAACACATTAGAGAGAGGTGCCATTACCAGAGTTTGTACACCCAGCTGGTGTCTGTCCATCCCATATAGTAGGAGATAATGGCAGTAAATACACTACAGGTGATAATGGCAGTAAATACAACACTGCATCTAAAGCTACAGACTCAGCTCACTGGAACATCGTCTGTAAGACCATAAAATCCTTGGTTAGCCTGGCTAGAAAAACCTAAAGCTGAGTCAGTATATTCTAATAGTATATTCCCCTCCCCCAACACACACACACATCCTCGAACCCCCCTCAGACTCTACTTCCAGTCACCCCCCCTCCCCAACACACACACACCCTCGAACCCCCCTCAGACTCTACTCCCAGTCATTCCTCCCCTTCCCAACACACACACCCTCAAATCCCCCTTTAGACTCTACTCCCAGTCATCCCCCAAAACGAACACACCCTCGAACCCCCCTCAGACTCTACTCCCAGTCATCCCCCCCTCCCCCAACACACACACCCTTGAACCCCCCTTGGAGCTATATCCGAGCTATATCCGAGCTATATTAGAGCTATTTTAGAGCTATATTGGAGCTATTTTACAGCTATATTAGAGCTATATTGGAGCTATATTGGAGCTATATTGGAGCTACTTTACAGCTATATTAGTGCTATATTGGAGCTATTTTAGAGCTATATTGGAGCAATTGTACAGCTATTTTAGAGCTATATTAGAGCCATATTAGAGCTACTTTACAGCTATATTAGAGCTATATTGGAGCTATATTGGAGTATTTTAGAGCTACTTTACAGCTATATTAGAGCTATTTTGGAGCTATATTGGAGCTATTTTAGAGCTATATGGGAGCTACTTTACAGCTATTATAGAGCTATATTAGAGCTACTTTACAGCTATATTGGAGTTATATTGGAGCTATTTTGGAGCTATTTTAGAGCTATATTAGAGCTACTTTACAGCTATATTAGAGTTATTTTGGAGCTATATTGGAGCTATTTTAGAGCTATAATAGAGCTATATTGGAGCTATTTTACAGCTATTTTAGAGCTACTTTGCAGCTATATTAGAGCTATATCGGAGCTATATTGGAGCTATTTTAGAGCTATATTAGAGCTATATTGCAGCTATTTTAGAGCTATTTTAGAGCTATATTGGAGGTATTTTACAGCTATTTTAGAGCTATATTAGAGCTATTTTACAGCTATTGTAGAGCTATATTACAGCTATATTAGAGCTGTATTGGAGCTATTTTACAGCTATTTTAGAGCTATATTGGAGCTACTTTACAGCTATATTAGAGCTATATTGGAGCTATGTGGTAGCTATTTTACAGCTATATTGGAGCTATTTTACAGCTATATTGGAGCTATATTACAGCTATATTGGAGCTATTTTACAGATATTTTACAGGAAAATTGGCGCTATATTGGAGCTATATTAGAGCTATTTTACAGCTATTTTACAGCTATATTACAGCTATATTGGAGATATTGTACAGCTATTTTACAGCTATATTGGATCTATTTTGGAGCACCGGCAGGTAGCCTATTGTATTCTATTGAAGAGAAGAAGCACACGATTCCAATCTACATATGGTATTTTAACATTAGATCAACCCCATGGTATTTTAACATTAGATCAACCCCATGGTATTTTAACATTAGATCAACCCCATGGTATTTTAACATTAGATCAACCCCATGGTATTTTAACATAGATCAACCCCATGGTATTTTAACATTAGATCAACCCCATGGTATTTTAACATTAGATCAACCCCATGGTATTTTAACATTAGATCAACCCCATGGTATTTTAACATTAGATCAACCCCATGGTATTTTAACATTAGATCAACCCCATGATATTTTAACATTAGATCAACCCCATGGTATTTTAACATTAGATCAACCCCATGATATTTTAACATTAGATCAACCCCATGGTATTTTTACATTAGATCAAGACCATGGTATTTTTACATTAGATCAACCCCATGGTATTTTAACATTAGATCAAGACCATGGTATTTTTACATTAGATCAACACCATGGTATTTTTACATTAGATCAACCCCATGGTATTTTAACATTAGATCAACCCCATGGTATTATTACATTAGATCAACCCCATGGTATTTTAACATTAGATCAACCCCATGGTATTTTAACATTAGATCAACCCCATGGTATTATAACATTAGATCAACCCCATGGTATTATTACATTAGATCAACCCCATGGTATTTTAACATTAGATCAACCCCATGGTATTTTTACATTAGATCAACCCCATGTTATTTTAACATTAGATCAACCCCATGGTATTATAACATTAGATCAACCCCATGGTATTTTTACATTAGATCAACCCCATGTTATTTTAACATTAGATCAACCCCATGGTATTTTAACATTAGATCAACCCCATGGTATTTTAACATAGATCAACCCCATGTTATTTTAACATTAGATCAACCCCATGGTATTTTAACATTAGATCAACCCCATGGTATTTTAACATTAGATCAACCCCATGGTATTTTAACATTAGATCAACCCCATGGTATTATAACATTAGATCAACCCCATGGTATTTTTACATTAGATCAACACCATGGCATTTTAACATTAGATCAACCCCATGGTATTTTAACATTAGATCAACACCATGGTATTATTACATTAGATCAACCCCATGGTATTATAACATTAGATCAACCCCATGGTATTTTTACATTAGATCAACCCCATGGTATTTTAACATTAGATCAAGACCATGGTATTTTAACATTAGATCAACCCCATGGTATTTTAACATTAGATCAACCCCATGATATTTTAACATTAGATCAACCCCATGGTATTTTTACATTAGATCAACCACATGGTATTTTAACATTAGATCAACCCCATGATATTTTTACATTAGATCAACCCCATGTTATTTTAACATTAGATCAACCCCATGGTATTATAACATTAGATCAACCCCATGGTATTTTTACATTAGATCAACCACATGGTATTTTAACATTAGATCAACCCCATGGTATTTTTACATTAGATCAACCCCATGGTATTTTTACATTAGATCAACACCATGGTATTATAACATTAGATCAACCCCATGGTATTTTTACATTAGATCAACCCCATGGTATTTTAACATTAGATCAACCCCATGGTATTTTAACATTAGATCAACCCCATGTTATTTTAACATTAGATCAACCCCATGGTATTTTTACATTAGATCAACACCATGGTATTTTTACATTAGATCAACCCCATGGTATTTTAACATTAGATCAACCCCATGGTATTTTTACATTAGATCAACACCATGGTATTATTACATTAGATCAACCCCATGGTATTTTAACATTAGATCAACCCCATGGTATTTTAACATAGATCAACCCCATGGTATTTTAACATTAGATCAACCACATGGTATTTTAACATTAGATCAACACCATGGTATTATTACATTAGATCAACCCCATGGTATTATTACATTAGATCAACACCATGGTATTATTACATTAGATCAACACCATGGTATTATTACATTAGATCAACACCATGGCATTTCCATCCAGGTCAACCGTGATACAAGTCAGTATTCGACGTCCATCCATGTCTGACATCGGGAGATGAAGTAGAAACCGGCCACTAGAGGCAACAGTGAGTGCTGTTACTACGGTGTTGTGGACGGGGATGCAGATGGGTGTAAGCATCTGATTCAAAAGATTGCATGTTCGAATCCAGGGATAAAATACTTCACGTTTGGAATAACTTTGAAATTTGACATTTGAGAAACATGGATGAATGTTGAATTATGATGTGAGACTGTGAGAGCTGGTAGTGTATTTCTACCCCATTGTATTTGTAGGTCAGACCTATGGTGCCCGTTTTATTTCTAGATCAGATAATTTCCTACCTGGGTGATATCTCACATCCTTGCTGCATGAAGGCTCCCAGAGAGAACCACAGAGAGTTGAAGATGCCAAAGTCGTTGGGAGGATCTGGAGGTGTCTGGGGGTCTTTGGTCTCATCCTGTTCATCCAGGTTCCACTCATAAGGGCTGAAACGGCTGACCAGGAACAGGACCACGCTGACACCGATGTAGGCGAACACGATACACATCCATATCTCATAGGCCAGCGGGTCCAGGAAGGAGAACACCCCGGGTTTAGACTTCTGGGGCTTCTTGATCATGATGGAGATGCCCAGAGACATGAAGGGCTTGGAGAAGTCGATCACTTCCTCACGAACCAGGGTTATGGTGAGAGGTGCCACAGCTATATCTGCTCTCTGGAAACAGAAACACGTAGTGGGTTAGTTTGGTTCCAGCTGAGATATGTTTTTTTATCTAGATATTATGTATCACTGTTGCTGGATTCAGACTAACCTATGACTTGAGGTAGAATGAAATGAAAATGTGTTTGTTAAATGAAGCTCCTTATATAACTTACGGACAGTTTCTTCAAATATTGGCCTATGGTTCTGCTTTATATTCTCAAAGCGGACAAAACAAAACATCATGAAGAGGAAAAGGAAACGCTTGAACAGTCTGTGCCTCAGGATGCTTTTAGTCAACACAACAACAACATCAAAGAAATATCAATAATGTGTAGAATGTGTACTATATTGAGTTCTACAACAAATATTTCCACAATCAGAGAAGAGAGGGAGAAAAAAAGCAAAACGTTTTTCAAACATTTCATGTTCACCTTTCCCAAAAAGTTTTCTAGACACAGATTGGGCATAACTAGCAACACATAAATGGGTGTATGAGTCAGATGTGAAATATGTAGCACCCCATGGCGCAGTGTCTATCCCTGTCTAGTTAGTTTAAAGCTTTCAGACTGTGGGAGACTGATTGGGTCTAACCAGAGGGATGCTAAGAACAGGCTGGAAACTTTGCAGGTGTATGAAGAAAAACGTATATTACAGAAATCCTTTTCCGTTTATCTTCAGTTCATGAAACTCACAGTTAGTGTCAATATATCCTAAAATAATTTGTATATACATAGCTAATTAAAGGGAATACGCTATTTATTTGTAACACAGGCAGGGGAAATATCCCCCAAAACAAGCATATGTCCTGTGTCCCAAATGGTAGCCTATTCCCTATGGGCCCTGTCCAAAGTGGTGCACAGGTAGGGAATAGGGTGCCATTTGGGATGTGAGATGCAGCCAAGGCTTTTCAGGGCAGATGAATAATAGTTGCTGATAATCTTTCTGTAACACAACAGTAAATATATACACCAGTGTAACTGTTATGTAGATGTGTCTAACAGTATAAAACAGCTCTGATTTAAATTACAGCCTTTCAAGTGGTTATTGTGGGATAAACACAGTAACCCAAGCCTGTGTGAAGAAACCCCTCCACTTCAGCATTCCTCCCTCCCTCCCTGCCTCCCTCCCATCCCATTCAGAGCGCCTCCATGCCCGGAAGAGAAGAGACAAGACTTTTGTCATCTACATTATTTTTATCTTCCAAGCTCCCCTTCATCTCTTTCATCTTTCTTTCTGTCGTTCTTTCTTTCTCTCGTTCTTCCTTTCTCTCTTTCTTTCATTCTGTCATTCTTTCTTTCTCTCTTTCTTTCATTCTGTCATTCTTTCTTTCTTTCTCTCCTCCCCATCATGGCTTGTTACCAAAACACATCCTTGAAAGTGGTGATGGCACTATCAAAACGATGGGCTTTCTTACTTTGTTAAAAAAAACAGCAGAAGAAGAGAATGAATCTCTAATGAATTAAGACACAAGTTACTGCTGGAGCTTGGGTGTAGCATACGACGCAATTCATCAAACAGCAGCTTTTGTTCACAGGCAGTGATTCGTGAAGTACATGTCTTTGTATTGTGGCCTAAAGCATTGTGTTTCTACAAATAAATTAGTAGAAGAAAAAAACGTGATAAAGCAACATGAGGAGAGAACGTTTCGTAGAAGTTGAAACGGTTTGGAAATACAACAATAAACGCAATGAAGGCGTTATTGGGATGTTTCTGTACCCTGTGGACACGGTGATCGTAGCCTAGGCAGCAGTGCTATAATATAACCACTTAAGTCTAACGGTGTCCGTGGTAACGGTCAATCAATAGAGAAGAGAACACTCAGCCATAGAGAAAGAGTTTCAGGGTTTTAGGGCTAACCTTTAAATGACAGCTAAGATCACATTAATTTCCTGGACAGAAGGTTACCCAGCCTTTACACAATCATTAGACCTGCTTGGCCTGACTGCCCACGTGTAACCACATTGACACGGTGGCTGGTGATAGACATAAATAACCACATTGACACGGTGGCTGGTGATGGACATAAATAGCCACAGTGACACTAACGGATGGTGATGGACATAAATAACCACAGTGACACTAACGGATGGTGATAGACATAAATAACCACATTGACACAGTGGATAGTGATGGACATAAATAACCACATTGACACGGTGGCTGGTGATGGACATAAATAGCCACAGTGACACTAACGGATGGTGATGGACATAAATAACCACAGTGACACTAACGGATGGTGATAGACATAAATAACCACATTGACACAGTGGATAGTGATGGACATAAATAACCACATTGACACGGTGGCTGGTGATGGACATAAATAGCCACAGTGACACTAACGGATGGTGATGGACATAAATAGCCACAGTGACACTAACGGATGGTGATGGACATAAATAGCCACAGTGACACAGTGGATGGTGATGGACATAAATAACCACATTGACACAGTGGATGGTGATGGACATAAATAACCACATTGACACGGTGGCTGGTGATGGACATAAATAGCCACAGTGACACTAACGAATGGTGATGGACATAAATAGCCACAGTGACACAGTGGATGGTGATGGACATAATCACAGATCCTCTATCATCCATTTTATATACAGCCCTCTCCCCTGCTCCAAAATCATCCATTTTATATACGTCCCTCTCCCCTGCTCCTCAATCATCCATTTAATTAATATACAGCCCTCTCGCCTGTTCCTCTATCATCCATTGTATATACAGCCCTCTCCCCTGCTCCTCTATCATCCATTTTATATACAGCCCTCTCCCCTTCTCCAAAATCATCCATTTTATATACGTCCCTCTCCCCTGCTCCAAAATCATCCATTTAATATACATCCCTCTCCCCTGCTTCTCTATCATCCATTTTATATACAGCCCTCGGCCCTGCTCCTCTATCATCCATTTTATATACAGCCCTCTCCCCTTCTCCAAAATCATCCATTTTATATACGTCCCTCTCCCCTGCTCCAAAATCATCCATTTAATATACATCCCTCTCCCCTGCTTCTCTATCATCCATTTTATATACAGCCCTCGGCCCTGTTCCTCTATCATCCATTTTATATACAGCCCTCTCCCCTGCTCCTCTATCATCCATGTTATATACAGCCCTCCCCCCTGCTCCTCTATCATCCATGTTATATACAGCCCTCCCCCCTGCTCCTCTATCATCCATGTTATATACAGCCCTCTTGCCTGCTCCAAAATCATCTATTTTATATACGTCCCTCTCCCCTGCTCCAAAATCATAAATTTAATACACATCCCTCTCCCCTGCTCCTCAATCATCCATTTAATATACAGCCCTCCCCCCTGCTCCTCTATCATCCATTTAATATACAGCCCTCCTCCTGCTCCTCTATCATCCATTTAATATACAGCCCTCCCCCCTGCTCCTCTATCATCCATTTAATATACAGCCCTCTCCCCTGCTCCTCCATCATTCATTTAATATACAGCCCTCCCCCCTGCTCCTCTATCATCCATGTTATATACAGCCCTCCCCCCTGCTCCTCTATCATCCATTTAATATACAGCCCTCCCCCCTGCTCCTCTATCATCCATTTAATATACAGCCCTCCCCCCTGCTCCTCTATCATCCATTTCATATACATCCCTCCCCCCTGCTCCTCCATCATCCATTTAATATACAGCCCTCCCCCCTGCTCCTCCATCATCCATTTTATATACAGCCCTCTCCCCTGCTCCAAAATCATCCATTTTATATACAGCCCTCTCCCCTGCTCCAAAATCATCCATTTTATATACAGCCCTCTCCCCTGCTCCAAAATCATCCATTTATATACGTCAGTTGGTAGAGCATGGCGTCAGGGTTCTGGGTTCGACTCCCACATGGGGACCAGTAGGAAGAATGTATTAAAATGTATGCACTCACTACTGTAAGTCTCTCTGTATAAGAGCGTCTGCTAAATGACGTAAATGTAAAATAGGAGGCAGACTATAAACATTGTAACACAATCACATTGTTAAGACATACCTTTTCTCTTTCAACTGCTGGTAGTGAATGTTTAAACAAATAATGCATCCCAAATGGAACTCTGTTCCCTATATAGTGCACTATATAGAGCCCTATGGATCCTGGTCAAAAGTAGTGCACTATATAGGGAATGAAGTGATATTTGGGACGCATTCTTTGGTGAAGTAACAATGAACATCAGTGAGAGACTTAGAGATGACTCCACTTACCCCATACACCAGTTCCCCCACCATCCCGTTCCACGTCTTGGTGTCTGGATCCCGCGCACCATACTTCCCGTCTGCTACTACTGACAGTTTGTATCTTATCCCCACATGTTTAGCAATTTCGGCAGCTAAATCGACACAGTAGCCTTCATATCTGTCATTCCCCTCCAGATTCATCTGGTGTTTCTTGTACATCACATAAGGGGCTTCCTGTTAACAGTCAGATCACACGCTGGTTTATTGTCATGCACACACGCCACACACACACACACACACACACACACACACACACACACACACACACACACACACACACACACACAGTAGCTTCAACCAGTAGTCTCATGCAAGCAGGCATGTGCAGATGATATACCACAGATGCATTGAAATACATGTTGATAACAGCAGGATGACAAGCCAGGTAGGTGTTTTACCAAGCTGTGGTGGCCAGCGGACCCCCAGCCCTAATTCACTCAGCCTCCTGTCTCTCAGCCCTGGGGAACGGTTGTGTGTGTGTGTGTGTGCGCGCGTTTGTGTGTGTGTGTGACAAACTACCAGTTGAAGAGGACCACATGCTTCTCACAGTGTCTTGCTAAAGCTACAATATGCCTTAGTTAGAGGTTTGTGGACTTCAACAGGAGCTGTGTGTGTTGGTAGGCTGGGAGTGGGTTAGCTCAGAGTGGGATGGGGTGGAGGTTCATAAAGTAAATGGCCATGACTTGGAGAGGGAAGTGAGTGCTACTACATTGATATCTCAACATAATCATCAACAAGCACATTGCACCAATCAATGAGCAAAGGGTGAAGCCTTTGGTAATAGTCATTGCAACAAAACAAAAAAACGAAAAGAAAAGGGAGCCATTTCCATTATAATCCCAAAATGCAAATAAAAAATGTATCTTGTAAGTAAATAAATAAATATTTAAAAGACAAACACCACCAGGAGAGCGGAGCGTGCTTTTAACCCCACTATTTTCAAACACTGGAGCTAGCGTGTTGTTATGGTTTCATCATTACCCAACAAAAGAAGAGCTGCTGCTCACACAGAGCAGACGACGCCATTAGAGACAACACATAATTAGAGGGATGCAAGTGGAGAAGCAATGGCTTGTTTGTTCTGTGCTGAACATATATCCTCTTCACCCTTGCATGATTGTAAATGTACCCCCCCCCCCCCCCCCCGGGTTAACATAATGTTTATCTACTGATGCTTTTACCCATTCTGAAACCTTTAAATGCTTCCTTTTTAGAGAGAGAGAGATCGAGAGAGAGAGCGAGCGAGAAAGAGATCGAGAGAGAAAGAGAGAGAGAGACACACAGAGAGAGAGAGACCTTTCAGAATATAGATTGAAGGTAATTGTGTAGGAAGGAATACTGTATCCCTGAACTCTTAGGACCTTCATCACTTTTCAAATGTTTTCCTTTTCAAGAGTGTTCCTTTACTATTCAGAGGTTGTTTATAGGACAAGATCGATGCGATAGCTGACCAAGTCTCGAGGTTTTGCATTGCATGATAAGCTGTAAACCACACTATCTACCTAGAGAGTTTTCATCCGTATTTTTCGTAGCTATCTACATACCACCACAGACTGATGCTGGCACTAAGACAGCACTCAATGAGCTGTATTCCACCATAAGCAAACAGGAAAATGCTCACACAGAGGCGGCGCTCCTAGTGGCCGGGGACTTTAATGCAGGGAAACTTAAATCGGTCTTACCAAATTTCTATCAGCATGTTAAATGTGCAACCAGAGGGAAAATAACTCTGGACCACCTTTACTCCACACACAGAGATGCATACAAAGCTCTCCCTCGCCCTCCATTTCGCAAATCTGACCATAATTCTATCCTCCTGATTCCTGCTTACAAGCGTAAATTAAAGCAGGAAGCACCAGTGACTCGATCAATAAAAAAGTGGTCAGATGAAGCAGATGCTAAGCCACAGGACTGTTTTGCTAGCACAGACTGGAATATGTTCTGGGATTTCTAAGTGCGTTGATGACGTCGTCCCCACAGTGACTGTACATACATACCCCAACCAGAAGCCATGGCGTACAGGCAACATCCGCACTGAGCTAAAGGCTAGAGCTGCCGCTTTCAAGGAGCGGGACTCTTTTTTAAAATTATTATTTATATTTTACCTTTATTTAACTAAGCAAGTCAGTTAAGAACAAATTCTTATTTTCAATGACGGCCTAGGAACAGTGGGTTAACTGCCTTGTTCAGGCTGATAACCCAGAAGCTTATAAGAAATCCCGCTATGCCATCCGACGAACCATCAAACAGGCAAAGCGTCAATACAGGACTAAGATTGAATCGTACTACACCGGCTCTGACGCTCGTTGGATAAGGCAGGGCTTGCAAACCATTACAGACTACAGCGGGAAGCACAGCCGAGAGCTGCCCAGTAACACGAGCCTACCAGATGAGCTAAACTACTTCTATGCTCGCCTCGGGGCAAATAACACTGAAACATGCATGAGAGCATCAGCTGTTCCGGAAGACTGTGTGATGACCCTCTCCGCAGCCGATGAGTAAGACCTTTAACCTCTATGAGTATAACAGAACTCATATGGCAGGCAAAAACCTGAGAAAAATCCAACCAGGAAGTGGGAAATCTGGTGCTTGTAGTCTTTTCAAGTCATTGCCTATCTAACACACAGTGACTTAGGGTTCATTTTACACTTCCTAAGGCTTCCACTAGATGTCAACAGTCTTTAGAACCTAGTTTCAGGCTTTTGCAGTGAACAGAGAGTGAACAAGAAGGTCGGGAAGTTGGTGACTCAGAAAATGACATGAGTTCATTGGCGCGCATTCACATGATGAGGTAGCTGTGTTCCAAAACGTTTTTCAAGACATTGGAATCGTCCGGTTGGAATATTATTGAAGTTTTATGTTAACCTGTTAGGGCTAGGGGGCAATATTTACACGGCCGGATAAAAAACGTACCTGATTTAATCTGGTTATTACTACTGCCCAGAAACTAGAATATGCATATAATTATTGGCTTTGGATAGAAAACACCCTAAAGTTTCTAAAACTGTTTGAATGGTGTCTGTGAGTATAACAGAACTCATATGGCAGGCAAAAACCTGAGAAGATTCTGTACAGGAAGTGCCCTCTCTGACCATTCCTTGGGCTTCTTGACTCTTTTTATTGAAAACTTAGGATCTTTGCTGTAATGTGACACTTCCTACGGCTCCCATAGGCTCTCAGAACCCGGGAAAAAGCTGAATGATGTCGAGGCAGCTCCTGGCTGAAAAACATTAGCGCCTTTGGTAAGTGGTCTATCAGAGGACAATGAGACTGAGGCGCGTGCACGAGGCGACCCCATGTTTTTATTTTCTCCCTCGTTGTACTAAAACACAGATTCCCGGTCGGAATATTATCGCTTTTTTACGAGAAAAATGGCATAAAAATTGATTTTAAACAGCGGTTGACATGCTTCGAAGTACGGTAATGGAATATTTAGATTTTTTTGGTCACGAAACGCGTCGGGCGCGTCACCCTTCTTTACACTTCGGACAGTGTCTTGAACACACGAACAAAACAGAGGATATTTGAACATAACTATGGATTATTTTGAACCAAACCAACATTTGTTATTTAAGTAGAAGTCCTGGGAGTGCATTCTGACGAAGAACAGCAAAGGTAATAACATTTTTCTTATAGTAAATCTGACTTTGGTGAGGGCTAAACTTGGTGGGTGTCTAAATAGCTAGCCCTGTGATGCCGGGCTATCTACTTAGAATATTGCAAAATGTGCTTTCACCGAAAAGCTATTTTAAAATCGGACATAGCGAGTGCATAGAGGAGTTCTGTATCTATAATTCTTAAAATAATTGTTATGTTTTTTGTGAAAGTTTATCGTGAGTAATTTAGTAAATTCACCGGAAGTTTGCGAGGGGTATGCTAGTTCTGAACGTCACATGCTAATGTAAAAAGCTGGTTTTTGATATAAATATGAACTTGATTGAACAAAACATGCATGTATTGTATAACATAATGTCCTAGGCGTGTCATCTGATGAAGATCATCAAAGGTTAGTGCTGCATTTAGCTGTGGTTTGGGTTTATGTGACATTATATGCTAGCTTGAAAAATGGGTGTCTGATTATTTCTGGCTGGGTACTCTGCTGACATAATCTAATGTTTTGCTTTCGTTGTAAAGCCCTTTTGAAATCGGACAGTGTGGTTAGATTAATGAGAGTCTTGTCTTTAAAATGGTGTAAAATAGTCATATGTTTGAGAAATTGAAGTAATAGCATTTCTAAGGTATTTGAATAACGCGCCACAGGATTCCACTGGCTGTTACGTAGGTGGGACGATTTCGTCCCACCTTCCCTAGAGAGGTTAAAAAGGCCCTAAAGATTGATGCTATACAACGTTTGACATGTTTCAACGAACGTAAATATAACTTTTTTTAAACTTTTCGTCGTGAAATTTTGGGCGCGCTTCCTACATTTGGAGTAGCTTACTGAACGCGCAAACAACAAGGAGGTATTTGGACATAAATTATGGACTTTATCGAACAAAATAACATTTATTGTGGATCTTGGATTCCTGGAAGTGCCTTCTGATGAAGATCATCAAAGGTAAGTGAATATTTATAATGCTATTTATGATTTTAGATGACTCCAAAATGGCGGGTATCTGTATTGCCTGGTGTATGTTTCTGAGCGCCGTACTCAGATTATTGCAAAGTGTGCTTTCCCCGTGAAGCTTTTTTGAAATCTGTCACAGCGGTTGCATAAAGGAGATGTTCATCTATAATTCTTTGAATAACAGTTTAATATTTTATCAACGTTTTTGATGAGTATTTTTGTAAATTGTTGTGCTGATCACCGGCAGTATAGGAGGCAAAATATTTTCTGAACATCACGCGCCAATGTAAAATGCTGTTTTGGATATAAATATGAACTTTATCGAACAAAACATACATGTATTGTCTAACATTGAGTCCTAGGAGTGTCATCTGATGAAGATCGTCAAAGGTTAGTGCTTAATTTTAGCTGAATTTCTGGTATTTGTGACCCCTCTCCTGCTTGGAAAATGGCTGTGTGGTTTTTCTTGTGTAGGCACTGTCCTAACATAATCTAACTTTATGCTTTCGCCGTAAAGCCTTTTTGAAATCAGACAATGTTGTTACATTAAGGAGAAGTGTACCTTTAAAATGGTGTAAAATAGTCGTATGTTTGAGAACTTTGAATTATGACATTTTGTTGTTTTGAATTTGGCGCTCTGATTTTTCACAGGCTGTTGAATAGTGTGAACCGTGGGTTAAACAGGTCAACATTCACAAGGAAGCAAGGCCAGATGGATTACCAGGACGTGTACTGTGAGCATGAGCTGGCCAACTGGCAAGTGTCTTCACTGACATTTTCAACCTCCCTGTCCGAGTCTGTAATACCAACATGTTTTAAGCAGACCACCACTGCCCTTTCCCACATGGACAAAAGGAACACCTATGTCAGAATGCTATTTATTGACTAGATCTCAGCGTTCAACACCATGGTGCCCTCAAAGCTCATCAATAAGCTAAGGACCCTGGGACTAAACACCTCCCTCTGCAACTGGATCCTGGACTTCCTGACGGGACGCCCCAGGTTGTAAGGGTAGGAAACAACACATTCGCCACACTGACCCTCAACATAGGGGCTCCTCAAGGGTGCGTGCCCAGTCCCCTCCTGTACTCCCTGTTCGCTCATGACTGCACGGCCAGGCATGACTCCAACACAATCATTAATTTTGCCGATGACACAACAGTGGTAGGCCTGATCGCTGACAACGAAGAGACAGCCTATAGGGAGGCGGTCTGAGACCTAGCCGTGTGGTGCCAGGACAACAACCTCTCCCTCAATGTGATCAAGAAAAAATATATGATTGTGGACTACAGGAAAAAGAGGACCGAACACACCCCCATTCTCATCGATGGGGCTGTAGTGGAGCAGGTTGAGAGCTTCAAGTTCCTTGGTGTCCACATCACCAACAAACTAACATGGTCCAAGCACATCAATAGAGTCTTGAAGAGGGCACAACAAAACCTATTCCACTTCAGGAGACTGAAATGATTTGGCATTTGTCTTCAGATCATCAAAAGGTTCTACAGCTGCACCATCGAAAGCATCCTGACTGGTTGCATCAGTGCCTGGTATGGCAACTGCTCGGCCTCCGACGGAAGGGCACTACAAAGGGTAGTGCGTATGGCCCAGTACATCACTGGGGCAGAGCTTCCTGCCATCCACAACATCTATGCCAGGCGGTGTCAGAGGAAGGCCCTAAAAATTGTCAAAGACTCCAGTCACCCTAGTCATAAACGGTTCTCTCTGCTACCGCACAGCAAGCGGTACCGGAGTGCCAAGTCAAGGTCCAAGAGGCTTCTAAACAGCTTTACCCCCAAGCCATAAGACTCCTGAACATCTAATCAAATGGCTACCTTGACTATTTTCATTGCCCACCCTTCTCTTTTACACCGCTGCTACTCTCGGTTGTTATCATCTGTGCATAGTCACTTCTCATCAATGCATTCTCCTCTCTCTGCTGGGATTCTCTGCCTCAAACCCTATTTATGGGGGCTGAGTCACTGGCTTACTGGTGTTCTTCCATGCCGTCCCTAGGAGGGGTGCGTTATCCGGTGTCCTGTGGGAATTTAAGTTTGCTCTCTAATTCTCTCTAATGCCTTAGGACCATGCCTCAGGACTACCTGGCCCGATGATTCCTTGCTGTCCCCAGTCCACCTGGTCATGCTGCTGCTCCAGTTTCAACTGTTCTGCCTGCAGCTATGGAACCCTGGCACATTCACCGTACATGCTACCTTGTCCCTGACCTGCTGTTTTCAACTCTCTAGAGACAGCAAGAGTGGTAGAGATACTCTGAATGATCGGCTATGAAAAGCCAACTGACATTTACTCCTGACGTGCTGACCTGTAGCACCCTCTACAACCACTGTGATTATTATTATTTGACCCTGCTGGTCATATATGAACATTTGAACACCTTAGCCATATTCTGTTATAATCTCCACCCGGCACAGCCAGAAGAGGACTGGCCACCCCTCATAGCCTGGTTTCTCTCTAGGTTTCTTCCTAGGTTCCGGCCTTTCTAGGGAGTTGTTCCTAGCCACCATGCTTCTACACCTGCATTGCTTGCTGTTTGGAGTTTTAGGCTGGGTTTTTGTACAGCACTTTGTGACATCAGCTGATGTAAGAAGGGCTTCATAAATACATTTGATTAATTGATTGACTTTAATAACTCTACCTACATGTATATATTACCTCAATTACCTCGACTAACCGGTGCCCCCGCACATTGGCTCTGTACCGGTACCCCCCTGTATATAGTCTCACTATTGTTATTTTACAGTTGCTCTTTATTTACTTGTTACTTTTATTTCTTATTCTTATTTGAACTGCATTGTTGGTTAGGGGCTCGTAAGTAAGCATTTCAATGTATGGTCTACACCTGTTCTATACCTGGTCTATACCTGGTCTACACCTGTCACCTGCATGAGACTAATACAATTTGATTTGATTTGACATTTACAGCCCCCTGAATATTTTTGCATTCAGGGAGGGAAAGTAATTTAAAATATAAAATAATGAGCTGATATGGTAAAATATTAGTGTGAAAGGAATAATTCCGATCAACACTGCTGCCAGGAAATGGAAGCAAAACTCTCTCCTTCCTGCCAAAACAACCCACTGGAAGCTATACACAGAACTAGCCCTCAGAGGAACAAAACCAAATAGATTCAATATATATACATATATATATATATTCAACACAGAACCAGCCCTCAGAGGAACAAAACCAAATAGATGCAATACATATATATATATATATATATATATATATATATATAGATATATATATATATATACATATATTCTACACAGAACCAGCTCTCAGAGGAACAAAACAAAATAGATTCAATATATATATATATATATAATATATATATATATATATATATATATATATATATATATATATATATATATATATATATACACAGTGCATTCGGAAAGTATTCAGACTGCTTGACTTTTTCCACATTTTGTTACGTTGCAGCTGTTAGGTTCTAAATGAACATATTAAAACTCCTGGATGCTTAATAAAGCTTAAACCAAGTTTATTCGCCCATTGGGTCAATACAGCTGCATAAGACAAAATATATATTCACACAAGCACTGATATTTAACCCTTTCTCCTATGCTGAGTCACCTCCTACACATCTGAACAGCCAGATGTATCTCTGTCGCTAGACAGAGCCTTAGTGATACCTGTTCTTCCTCACTGCATCTAACCTGACCTCTGCCCCAAAGTGCTAACTCCTCCCCAACTCACAGCTGTCATATAGACTCGTAACAGACTGTGTATTTTTCGTAGGATCACTGATGGCAAACAATGATATATCTGGACAGGATGTAAATGTTATACATTCTGCTCTCTCCCTCAGTGACATGAAAAAGTATATTTCGTACCTTCAGAACCCAACAGTCTAATTCTAAAATGGATATGATTGTTTTTTCCCCCTCATCACAATACCCCTGAATCACAAAGCAAAACCAGTTTTTTAGAAATGTTTGCAAAAATAAATAAAAAATGAAATATTACATTTACGTAAGTATTCAGACCCTTTACTCAGTACTCAGTCCTTTGTTAAAGCACCTTTGGCAGCGATTACAGCCTCAAGTCTTCTTGGGAAATACGCTACAAGCTTGGCCTGTATTTGGGGAGTTTCTCCCATTCTTCTCTGCAGATCCTCTCGAGCTGTCAGGTTGGATGAGGAGCATTGCTACACAGCTATTTTCAGGTCTCTCCAAAGATGTTTGATCAGGTTCAAGTCCTGGCTCTAGCTGGGCCACTCAAGGACATTCAGAGACTTGTCCTGAAGCCACTCCTGTGTTGTCTTGGCTGTGTGCTTAGGCTTGTTGTCCTGTTGGAAGGTGAACCAGTCTGAGGTCCTGAGTGCTCTGGATCAGGTTTTCATCAAGGATCTCTCTGTACTTTGCTCCGTTCATCTTTCCCTTGATCCTGACTAATCTCCCAGTCCCAGACCCTGAAAAATATCCCCACAGCATGATGCTGTCACCACCATGCTTCACCGTAGGGATGGTGCCAGGTTTCCTCCAGATGTGACACTTGGCATTCAGGCCGAAGAGTTCAATCTTGGTTTCATCAGTCCAGAGAATCTTGTTTCTCATGGTCTGAGAGTCCTTTAGGTTCCTTTTGGTAAACTCCAAGCAGGCTGTCATGTGCCTTTTACTGAGGAGTGACTTCCATCTGGCCGCTGCCATAATGGCCTGATTGGTGGAGTGCTGCAGAGATGGTAGTCTTTCTGGAAGGTTCTCCAATCTCCACAGCGGAACTCTGGAGCTTTGTCAGAGTGACCATCGGGTTCATGGTCATCTCCCTGGCCAAGGCCCTTCTCCCCCGATTACTCTGTTTGGCAGGTCGGCCAGCTCTAGCAAGAGTCTTGGTGGTTCCATACTTCTTCCATGTAAGAATGATGAAGGCCACTCTGTTCTTGGTGACCTGCAATGCCGCAGAAATGTTTTAGTACCCTTCCCCAGATCTATGCCTTGACACAATCCTGTCTCTGAGCTCTACGGACAATTCCTTAGACCTCATGACTTGGTTTTTGCTCTGACATGCACTGTCAACTGTGGGACTTTATATAGACAGGAGTGTGCCTTTCCAAATAATGCCCAATCAATTGAATTTACCACAGGTGGACTCCAATCAAGTTCTAGAAACATCTCAAGGTTGCTCAATGGAAACAGGATGAACCTGAGCTCAATTTAGAGTCTCATAGCAAAGGGTCTGAATATAAGGTATTTTATTTTTAAAACATTTGAAAAAAAAATCGAAAACCCTATTTTCGCTTTGTCATTATGGGGTATTGTGTGTGGAAAAACATGTATTTAATTAATTTTAGAATAAGACTAACGTAACAAATTATGGAAAAAGTCAAGGGGTCTGAATACTTTCCGAATGCTCTGCGTATATTATCGTTATTATCCTCTCTCAAATGTGCTTTATTTTGCTTTGTCCTTGAGAAGCCATTGCAGTATCATTATCACCACCATCATCACCATCATCGTCATCATCGTCTCCTCCTCCTCCTCCTATCCCAGATTGTCATTGAACCATTTACTTGATGAGGACAGACAAGACAGGTTCTACTTACGTACGGATGGCGGATGTTGGTTTGTATGTGTTTTCTATTAGATGGAGTCAAGTCAACCATTTACCCACTTACTCATGTATCATATAATACCAATATTGTGATGTCACTGCTACGACAGGCCACTGAAGTATGAGGAATCTAAATGCTTTGTCACCCACACGGATACAGTTGAAACACTCTCTTCTCCTAACAGAGGGATCGACTGTTTCAACGTGTAGTGAGTGGATGCAAAGCAAACACAAAAAATATGTGGTTCTGCCCAGCCCAGGACAGACTGTATCAACCGGTTAGGCATCAACACCGCCGCTCACGGCCCTGACTGGCAGAATACGTTGTGGTGAACACATTTCAAAGTTGCCATGGAAAGTGTACCATAATAGTAGTGACCACAATCGTTCGGTTTTCCACAGAAGAAGACTCGTTGGCGACCACCTGTTGTTCTAACACATTTACTAATCGCTGGTACTCGTTCCAGTAGCCAATCTGAAACAGAGAAAACACAGGTTAGCATAGCAACCATAGAATTAGATTGAATTCTATTATTTGCATTCTATTTCTGTTAGCGACATACCCTTTGTCCGACCGCCCACCCCGAACAACCACCCCACCCCCCTTCTCCCCCCACTATCAGTATCAGTGTATAAACAGTCAAGTAGGAACATTTCAGTAACACATTATAAATGCTTATATGTGCTTCTAGCAGGTAAAAGCACAAACCTATTCGCTTTAAGAAGTGTTTAATTTACCCACTAATAAAATCAGCATTATAGATTACTGGAGGTAAAGCCTAAACCTACTGTCATTCCTTATAGATTACTGGAGGTGAAGCCTAAATCACGCATCCTACTGCCCTCATTCCTTATAGATTACTGGAGGTGAAGCCTAAACCTACTGTCATTCCTTATAGATTACTAGAGGTGAAGCCTACATCTACTGTCATTCCTTATAGATTACTGGAGGTGAAGCCTAAATCTACTGTCATTCCTTGTAGATTACTAGAGGTGAAGCCTAAATCTACTGCCATTCCTTATAGATTACTAGAGGTGAAGCCTAAACCTACAGTCATTCCTTATAGATTACTGGAGGTGAAGCCTAAACCTACTGTCATTCCTTATAGATTACTAGAGGTGAAGCCTAAATCTACTGTCATTCCTTATAGATTACTAGAGGTGAAGCCTAAAACCTACTGTCATTCCTTATAGATTACCGGAGGTGAAGCCTAAACCTACTGTCTTTCCTTATATATTACTGGAGGTGAAGCCTAAACCTACTGTCATTCCTTATAGATTACTGGAGGTGAAGCCTAAACCTACAGTCATTCCTTATAGATTACTAGAGGTGAAGCCTAAACCTACTGTCTGTCCTTATAGATTACTGGAGGTGAAGCCTAAATCTACTGTCATCCCTCCGGTGTAGCAGAGAAGCAGACAGCAGGTCTAATTTAAAGCGTACCACATCCAGCTACCTGGGTTTAGGGTAAATAATTGACATTGGGTTATGTGAACTGCATAAACACTCAGAAATGAGTCATAATATTCCAGGTCTGCTCAGGCGTCTCTCTGCACTACAGGTGTACTATCTTAATTTGATCCATCTGATGTGGCAGAGAATTTTCCTAGACAGCAGGAAATGAACATTTTTGTGTATTCAAGGTTTAAAACGGATTCCACAGTTTGCAATTTCCACTTTAAAATGTCAGACATGATTTATCCTAACAAAAAATGTATCAACACCTACTGTATAATTTTTTTTTATTATAATCCACATAATAATTAACATTTCTTGTTGCTGCAGGATAATTTTCCTGCTGTAGCAGACTGGCTCACATTTAGTTCCTACATCTGCATACCTACCACTGCAGCTATATACTATTATACACTGCTCAAAAAAATAAAGGGAACACTTAAACAACACAATGCAACTCCAAGTCAATCACACTTCTGTGAAATCAAACTGTCCACTTAGGAAGCAACACTGATTGACAATAAATTTCACATGCTGTTGTGCAAATGGAATAGACAACAGGTGAAAATTATAGGCAATTAGCAAGACACCCCCAATAAAGGAGTGGTTCTGCAGGTGGGGACCACAGATGGACCACAGTTCCTATGCTTCCTGGCTGATGTTCTGGTCACTTTTGAATGCTGGCGGTGCTTTCACTCTAGTGGTAGCATGAGACGGAGTCTACAACCCACACAAGTGGCTCAGGTAGTGCAGCTCATCCAGGATGGCACATCAATGCGAGCTGTGGCAAGAAGGTTTGCTGTGTCTGTCAGCGTAGTGTCCAGAGCATGGAGGCGCTACCAGGAGACAGGCCAGTACATCAGGAGACGTGGAGGAGGTCGTAGGAGGGCAACAACCCAGCAGCAGGACCGCTACCTCCGCCTTTGTGCAAGGAGGAGCAGGAGGAGCACTGCCAGAGCCCTGCAAAATGACCTCCAGCAGGCCACAAATGTGCATGTGTCTGCTCAAACGGTCAGAAACAGACTCCATGAGGGTGGTATGAGGGCCCGACGTCCACAGGTGGGGGTTGTGCTTACAGCCCAACACCGTGCAGGACGTTTGGCATTTGCCAGAGAACACCAAGATTCGCAAATTCGCCACTGGCGCCCTGGGCTCTTCACAGATGAAAGCAGGTTCACACTGAGCACGTGACAGACGTGACAGAGTCTGGAGACGCCATGGAGAACGTTCTGCTGCCTGCAACATCCTCCAGCATGACCGTTTTGGCGGTGGGTCAGTCATGGTGTGGGGTGGCATTTCTTTGGGGGGCCGCACAGCCCTCCATTTGCTCGCCAGAGGTAGCCTGACTGCCATTAGGTACTGAGATGAGATCCTCAGACCCCTTGTGAGACCATATGCTGGTGCGGTTGGCCCTGGGTTCCTCCTAATGCAAGACAATGCTAGACCTCATGTGGCTGGAGTGTGTCAGCAGTTCCTGCAAGAGGAAGGCATTGATGCTATGGACTGGCCCGCCCGTTCCCCAGACCTGAATCCAATTGAGCACATCTGGGACATCATGTCTCGCTCCATCCACCAATGCCACGTTGCACCACAGACTGTCCAGGAGTTGGCAGATGCTTTAGTCCAGGTCTGGGAGGAGATCCCTCAGGAGACCATCCACCACCTCATCAGGAGCATGCCCAGGCGTTGTAGGGAGGTCATACAGGCACGTGGAGGCCACACACACTACTGAGCCTCATTTTGACTTGTTTTAAGGACATTACATCAAAGTTGGATCAGCCTGTAGTGTGGTTTTCCACTTTAATTTTGAGTGTGACTCCAAATCCAGACCTCCATGGGTTGATAAATTGGATTTCCATTGATTATTTTTGTGTGATTTTGTTGTCAGCACATTCAACTATGTAAAGAAAAAAGTATTTAATAAGATGATTTAATTAATTCAGATCTAGGATGTGTTGTTTAAGAGTTCCCTTTATTTTTTTGAGCAGTATACTATAGTGATGATTCTAAGTCAACACAATGCTTTGAAGTGTTGAAGTATTTGTCTCCCTATCTGTATCTCTCTCTGTCTCTCTATCTCTCTCTATCTCTCTCGGTCTCTTTCTCCCTCTCTGCCTCAGTCTCTCTCTCTCTATATTTTTCCCTCCCTCCCTCCCTCCCTCCCTCCCTCCCTCCCTCCCTCCCTCCCTCCCTCCCTCCCTCCCTCCCTCCCTCCCTCCCTCCCTCTCTGTCTGGCTGTCAGGGGTTAGACACCAGGGCTGTGGGGCGTTAATTGGGGGAGTATAGTGTCTGGAAGGCAGTCAGTCAAATCCCACGTCACATCAGAAAAGACACACACTGCTTCAGATAATGGGTATATAAGGTCTGCAAATACAGATGTCTGTTAAAACCAAGAGGCTTTAACCAGAGTTGTTTCAAATGGGACCCTTAGAGCTCTAGGGCTCATAGGGCTCATAGGGCTCATAGGGCTCTAGGGCTCTAGGGCTCATAGGGCTCATAGGGCTCTGATACCTTTTGAGAATGCCAGGAGAATTTTGATGGAGATATTCTCATCTCCTCTTGTGAGTACTAGATGTGATTGTTTCAACAGTCAGAGAGCCTGTAGTGTAGATATCAGATTGATTCTATAGGAGCTGAGGGCTTTCAGTAGGGAGCAGTGGGGAGCTGAGCTGGTGCTGTTGGGCTTGTAGCAGTCATCACTCTGAGTGCAGCTACACAACCTGGAGGAAAGCAATCAGTCTCTCTGGTCTCTACTAACCATCCTGACAGGCTGATGTGTGGATCTCTGTCTGAAGAAGCAGGCTTCACTCCAACCCACTCAAATGACCACTATGGTTATAAGCCTTTGGGTTTTATTTGGTTTTTATCCTCAATAATTCATAATGTTGTCTCAAGTTGGAGCAGTCTACAACTTCTAAATATCAATCAATCAAACACCTACACAGCAGGTTTGACTACACACCATGACGTGATCTAAGCTCCCAGTTATCTAACACTGTCACGTGTTAGATTAAATAGTTCCTACCAAGGGTTGGATCCGGTTCAGGCAACAGAACCGAAAACTGGAAAATAATAAAATGATTTGAGGAACTGAACCCGAACCAGAAACAAAAGTGATCTATACTGTTCCAGAAGTTAACTGTTATTTTAAAAGCATTGAAAATGGAAAATGATGTTATTTTAAGTTCTGGGCATTTTCTTCCAGTCCCACAAAAATCACAACAAAGTGCCTATGCAAAGGCCTCACTCTGTCACTCAGAAACGTATTCAGGCGTCTGCCTGCCACCTGTAAATCTTTACCAGTGGGTGTAGACTACCTGCCCCTCCACTCTGATGCATGGGTTACTGTAGCCCCTCCACTCTGATGCATGGGTTACTGTAGCCCCTCCACTCTGATGCATGGGTTACTGTAGCCCCTCCCCTCTGATGCATGGGTTACTGTAGCCCCTCCCCTCTGATGCATGGGTTACTGTAGCCCCTCCCCTCTGATGCATGGGTTACTGTAGCCCCTCCCCTCTGATGCATGGGTTACTGTAGCCCCTCCCCTCTGATGCATGGGTTACTGTAGCCCCTCCACTCTGATGCATGGGTTACTGTAGCCCCTCCACTCTGATGCATGGGTTACTGTAGCCCCTCCACTCTGATGCATGGGTTACTGTAGCCCCTCCACTCTGATGCATGGGTTACTGTAGCCCCTCCCCTCTGATGCATGGGTTACTGTAGCCCCTCCACTCTGATGCATGGGTTACTGTAGCCCCTCCCCTCTGATGCATGGGTTACTGTAGCCCCTCCCCTCTGATGCATGGGTTACTGTAGCCCCTCCATTCTGATGCATGGGTTACTGTAGCCCCTCCCCTCTGATGCATGGGTTACTGTAGCCCCTCCACTCTGATGCATGGGTTACTGTAGCCCCTCCCCTCTGATGCATGGGTTACTGTAGCCCCTCCCCTCTGATGCATGGGTTACTGTAGCCCCTCCCCTCTGATGCATGGGTTACTGTAGCCCCTCCCCTCTGATGCATGGGTTACTGTAGCCCCTCCCCTCTGATGCATGGGTTACTGTAGCCTACTGACGACTTTACAAGAGTGATTCAGAAATTAGGGAGAGATGTTTAATTGGAGATGTTTAATTAACTTGCTAGTTTTTCAACGCTCTCTCCTCACCCGCAGTTGAATCTGACGCCCTACACTGTGACTGGCAGCGCAGTCTGTGTGTTTGTCTTTTATTATGATTAAATCATGCTGTTACGGCAAAATTCAATTTGCTCTTAATGACTTTCCTATACAGATTAAATCTCTTACCCGCTCCATAGCAAGCTGCTCTATCCACACTGATTGGTGAAGTCATTTCATGAGTTAATTGTAAAAAAAGGAACCGAAAGAAACCATCTAAACCAATACCGCGTTGTTTAAAAAAAAAAAAAAAAAACGGATCGGAACTTTATTTTGCTGGTCGGAACAGTTGAACAGAACCAAATGAATAGTGGTTCTGCTCAGAACTAAACCCTCTGGTTCCAACCCCTGGTTCAAACACCTGGTTCCTACAGAAGTCCTCCATCTGTCATGTAGGAGAATTTGTATCGAGGGCATGTTTGTCCTAATTCATAAACAATGACAGGAAGAAGTAATGAACTAAACCCTAACGTCTGGCTGATATTTATCCTGTTGTGATGTAGACAACAATTTCTGAATTAATTGAGATTTAAAAGCTGAGTCGGTATAGGGTTATAGAGAGCGCTGTGTGTGTGTGTGTGTGTGTGTGTGTGTGTGTGTGTGTGTGTGTGTGTGTGTGTGTGTGTCTGCACCTTTTTGGGCCCCCCTGTTCTCATCTCATAGACGTCTATAGTGTAGTTGGACCTCTGGCCATAGCTGTCAAACTGGATGTTCCCCGTCATCCCCTGGACCTGGACCTGCACCGCGGGACAGTAACACACAGACGCAAAACACACAGAACAACGTGTAATACAGACTGCCAAGTTATTATCAAATGTGGAAAAAGCTGGTATAAGAAAATAGCAGGTATTCACATGGGCAGGGCCGTTGGCGATAATCAAATGATGGAACTGATAGGCTTTAATAAAAGATGTGGGTTTATGGTAATGAGAATGAGAATGAGAGGCTCTTCGTATTTGAGAGAGATGAGCTGAGGGGGAGAGAATTTCACTGTGAGAGGTCTGTGTGAGGACATCTGGGAAGCAGAGGAGGAAATTTGTCTCCTTCTATAGCTCTCTATCTCTCTCTCTGCCTCTCTTTCTATAGCTCTCTCTCTTTCTCCGCTTCTCTTTCTATAGCTCGCTATCTCGCTCTCTGCCTCTCTTTCTATAGCTCTCTATCTCTCTCTCTGCCTCTCTTTCTATAGCTCTCTATCTATCTCTCTCTGCCTCTCTTTCTATAGCTCTCTATCTCTCTCTCTGCCTCGCTATCTCTCTCTCTGCCTCTCTTTCTATAACTCGCTATCTCTCTCTCTGCCTCTCTTTCTATAGCTCTCTATCTCTCTCTCTGCCTCTCTTTCTATAACTCGCTATCTCTCTCTGCCTCTCTTTCTATAGCTCTCTATCGCTCTCTCTGCCTCTCTTTCTATAGCGCGCTCTCTCTGCCTCTCTTTCTATAGCGCGCTCTCTCTCTCTGCCTCTCTTTCTATAGCGCGCTCTCTCTCTCTCTGCCTCTCTTTCTATAGCGCTCTCTCTCTCTCTCTGCCTCTCTTTCTATAGCTCTCTATCTCTCTCTGCCTCTCCTTCCTTCCTTCCTTCCTTCCTTCCTTCCTTCCTTCCTTCCTTCCTTCCTTCCTTCCTTCCTTCCTTCCTTCCTTCCTTCCTTCCTTCCTTCCTTCCTTCCTTCCTTCCTTCCTTCCTTCCTTCCTTCCTTCCTTCCTTCCTTCCTTCCTTCCTTCTTTTATTCTCTGTCTCGGTTTCTCAATCTAACTCTTACCCGCTTCATCTCTCTCACTACTTCCCCCCTCTTTCTCTCCTCCTCCCTCCCTCCATACATACCTCCTTCCTTCTTTCTCTCTTTCCTCCCTACCTCCTCTCTCTCTACCTCCCTCCCCATCTGCCCCTCTTTCTGTCTCTCTCCCTCCTACCATTTTGAGAGCTCTCTCGATGTCGATGCCCTGGCTCCATGGTACGGCAGGGTTGGCCAGACAGTCTCCTGCACCGCCTCGGCGTGACACGTCTACCCGTTGGCGCCGCAGGTACCGGAACGCCTCCACGATCACCAGGATGGCATCGTGGGTCAGAGCTGACGTGTACTGCCGAGGACAGAGAGAGATCAGAGGGATCACAAGAGAGATCATGAGAGAACACTGTAGCTGGCAAACAGTACATCATTAATTAATTAATTAATCCATTCATTATTTTATTCATTCAGGTATGAACAGGGACAAAGTAGAAGATTCTGGGTGCGCTGTGCGCTGTGAAGGTCTCTCTCTGCGGAGAGATTCACTGTAGAGTTGAAACACATCGATGCAACAATCACAATGTCCCACATGTTCATCCCCAAACCGTACCTTGATTTGGAGAGAACTGGTCGTTCGTTAACCAACACCATGACTAAATGTAATAAGGCAACAGTAAACATGCCCCCCCCCCCCCCCGGGCCAATTAACCACACCATCTCCCTCTCTCTTTCCCTTTCTCACCATCTCACTCTCTCACCATCTCACTCTTTCCCTCTCTCTTTCTCCCACTCTCTCCCTCTCTCACCATCTCTCTCTCACATCTCCCTCATCTCACATCTCACATTTCACTCTCCCACTCTCTCCCTCTCACCAGCTCTCTCTCCCACTCTCTCTCTCTCACACTCTCTCACTCTCTCCCTCTCTCACATCTCACTCTCTCACATCTCACTCTTTCACCATCTCTCTCCCACTCTCTCTCTCTCCCACTCTCTCTCTCTCACACTCTCTCACTCTCTCCCTCTCTCACATCTCACTCTCTCACATCTCACTCTTTCACCATCTCTCTCTCACTCTCTCCCTCTCACATCTCACTCTCTCACTCTCTCACGTCTCACTCTCTCACAATCTCACTCTCTCACTCAATTCAATTCAATTCAAGGGGCTTTATTGGCATTGGAAACATATGTTAACATTGCCAAAGCAAGTGAGGTAGATAATATACAATATACTCTCTCACTCTAACTTTTTTCACTCGTTATTTCTATTCGTTATTCACTGTGTATTTATTCCTCGTGTCACTATGTCTGTTTATTTTTGTTGGAAAATAACCCGTAAACATTTCACTGTTAGTCTGTGTCCTCGAAGCGTGTGATTTGAGGGATACATTTCAGTTCATTTCTATAGCTGCCACCTTGAGCCAATCAGTGTAACTTTGGAAATGCCAGATCTCTATGTTAAGATGCATCATTTATCCAAGTTCTGTCAGAACTGGGCCAGTGCTGCCAGAGATATCGCTTGTGACTAACATACGAACGTGGGGGACAATTAAGTGTAATTTCAAATGCATTGATCATTGTTTAATTACATGTAAATGGAAGCTATGCTAAAACTTTGCTTCGGATCTGTCTATCGATATATTGATCATTGGGGAAGGGTGACATACTGAGAGGAGAAGAAGGGAGAAGAGAAGAGAACTGGAGGAAAGAAGAAGACAGTAGAAGAGAAGAGAAGAGAAGATAAGAGAAGGGAAAAGAGAGGAAAAGAGAGGAGAAGAGAGGAGAGGAAAGAGAATGGGAGAGTGACAGATACTGAGAGGAGAAGAATGGAGAAGGACAAGAAGGAGAGCGCTCTATCCAAAAGAAGAGATGGATTCATTCTGTTTTGCATACATAACAGTACATCATGAAAGGCTTGGCTGCTTTTCTGTAGTCTGCAGTAGTTACCTTGAGCGGGGTGTTCTTGGCCTCCGGGAATTCCCTTTCATCCAGTCTCACCCAGCGCTGTAGGAACTGCTGAACGATGGGGTTCTCAGGGCTCACTATCTGGAAGCCTGATATGTTGGCCCCGCCTTGGAAGACCTTGTCCAAGCTCACATTGGAGAAACCCTGAGATCAGAGAGAGGAGAGACAGGGATGGAGGAAGAGAGGGAGAGAGGGAAGGAGGGAGACAGGGAGAGCGGGATGGAGGGAGACAGGAGAGAGGGATGGAGGGAAACAAGCAGAGAGGGATGGAGGGAGACAGTGAGAGAGGGGTGGAGGGAGACAGGGAGGGAGGGAGACAGGAGAGAGGGATGTAGGGATATGGGGTTGGAGGGAGACAGGGAGAGAGGGATGAGGAAGACAGGAGAGAGGGAGGGAGAGAGACAGGGAGAGAGGGGTGGAGGGATGGAGGGAGACAGGGAGATAGGGATGGAGGGAGACAGGGAGAGAGGGATGGAGGGAGACAGGGAGAGAGGGATGGAGGGAGACAGGGAGAGAGGGATGGAGGGAGACAGGGAGAGGGGGTGGAGGGAGACAGGGAGAGAGGGATGGAGGGAGACAGGGTTGGAGGGAGACAGGGAGGAAGATGGAGAGGGAGAGTGGGGGTGAAAAGGGATGGAGAGGGAAAGAAAGAGAAAAGGCATTCAAAGAAAGAGAGAGACCGAGAGACAGAGGGAGAGAAACAGGAAGAAAGAGACCGAGAGACAGAGGGAGAGAAACAGGAAGAGAGAGACCGAGAGACAGAGGGAGAGAAACAGGAAGAGAGAGACCAAGAGACAGAAGGAGAGAAACAGGAAGAGAGAGACCGAGAGAGACAGAGAAACAGAGGGAGAGAGACAGTGACAGAGAAACAGATGGAGAGAGACCGAGAGAGACAGACAGAGAAACAGAGGGAATTCACGGCCCAAAAAAATAAAGCTTCCAAGAAAATGTTCAGTGAATCACCTTGAAAGTGCATTTAGGGATTTCAAAACCTCAGTGCTGACGAGGAAGGATGTCATACATCTAGCTACTCAAAGTAACTCAATACATCTAGCTACTCAAAGTAACTCAATACATCTAGCTACTCAAAGTAATCTCAATACATCTAGCTACTCAAAGTAATCTCAATACATCTAGCTACTCAAAGTAACTCAATACATCTAGCTACTCAAAGTAACTCAATACATCTAGCTACTCAAAGTAATCTCAATACATCTAGCTACTCAAAGTAATCTCAATACATCTAGCTACTCAAAGTAACTCAATACATCTAGCTACTTAAAGTAACTCAATACCTCTAGCTACTCAAAGTAACTCAATACATCTAGCTACTTAAAGTAACTCAATACATCTAGCTACTTAAAGTAACTCAATACATCCAGCTACTCAAAGTAACTCAATACATCCAGCTACTCAAAGTAACTTAATACATCTAGCTACTTAAAGTAACTCAATACATCTAGCTACTCAAAGTAACTCAATACATCTAGCTACTCAAAGTAACTCAGTGAGGAGTATTAGACCCCACAAGGTAGTGAATAGTCACAGAATGGAAAACTATTTTATCTTCAGCCCTAAGATACGGTACAACAACATGGCTCAGTCTGTCCGCCTAGAAAACCTAACATATTGTAATGTATTCTGACAAGCCTGCAGCTCCAACTGCCGTCAGATTACACACTTCCACATGGAGATGTGTCAGCTTTCTTTCCATGGTCAAACTGTTCGTTTCAGAATGCAGCGTCGTGTTATGGAGAACAAGGACATGTGTCCGTGAATTCTGCATAATGGGGAATTTTAAAGTCAGGGACACAGTGCAGAGAGAACAGCAGGAGAGGAGAAGAGAGGAGACGAGAGGGCTGGCCCTTGGTCTCATCTTAAACCAGTCCTGATAATATAGGAGTCAACCTGACACTTCCATGTTCCACTTTAACCCTCTGATGACAACAGATCAGACACTATATCCAAATGGTAGAATAGTAAAGTAATGACATCTAGATGGTTCAAAAACCCTATTCTCCAGATGGATGCAAGGAGAGAGGATGCAAGGAATCAAGGAATCAAGGAAATATTGAGAAAGGTTGACCTACTGTTTCTTAGAAGTATAAACTAAGAGTTAATCCCAAATCGCACCTTTCTCTCTACATCGTACCCTACACCAGAGCCCAGTAGAACACTGCATAGGGAATAGGATGCCATTTGAGATGTTGCCTTGTATCTAGTGTTGACTCACCAGGTTAGACAGGATGTAGTGGTATCCACGGGTGTTCTTCCCCAGAGAGACCACCTGTAGGAGAGATCAACACAAAGGTGAGCCAACCAGTGTTGACTGAGCTGTGTCATGAGGTGTAATATGAAGTTGCTGATATTGGGTTGGTTTAGCGTTTTCCCCACTAACGGTTAAGGTCAGGATTTGGGGGAAGCTGATACTAAATCTGTTGCTAGGGGAAACATCACCCCAGAGCTAATCAAACATGATACAGGTTAGTCAACCATGTCATGAGGGCCAAGAGGCACAATAACAGCTCATACATTCAGGTACAGTCATCTCCATAATAATGTAATAACAGATAATTAACTATTAATAAAGATTAATTTCACCAGCTGATAATGAGAGAACCCTTCTTATAGACAGATCTTCTAGACAGGTCCGGTCTTACAGACAGGTTTGGTCTTCTAGATAGGTCTGGTCTTCTAGACAGGTCTGGACTTATAGACAGGTCTGGTCTTATAGACAGGTCTGATAGACAGGTCTGGTCTTCTAGACAGGTCTTATAGACAGGTCTGGTCTTCTAGACAAGTCTTACAGACAGGTCTGGTCTTCTAGATAGGTCTGGTCTTCTAGACAGGTCTGGACTTATAGACAGGTCTGGTCTTATAGACAGGTCTGATAGACAGGTCTGGTCTTCTAGACAGGTCTGGTCTTCTAGACAAGTCTTGTAGACAGGTCTTATAGACAGGTCTGGTCTTCTAGACAGCTGAGGTCTTATAGACAGGTCTGATCTTCTAGACAGGTCTTATAGACAGGTCTGGTCTTCTAGACAGGTCTTGTAGACAGGTCTTATAGACAGGTCTGGTCTTCTAGACAGCTGAGGTCTTATAGACAGGTCTGGTCTTCTAGACAGGTCTTATAGACAGGTCTGGTCTTCAAGACAGGTCTGGTCTTCTAGACAGGTCTGGTCTTATAGACAGGTCTGATAGACAGGTCTGGTCTTCTAGACAGGTCTTATAGACAGGTCTGGTCTTATAGACAGGTCTGGTCTTATAGACAGGTCTTATAGACAGGTCTGGTCTTCTAGACAGCTGAGGTCTTATAGACAGGTATGGTCTTCTAGACAGGTCTTATAGACAGGTCTGGTCTTCAAGACAGGTCTGGTCTTCTAGACAGGTCTGGTCTTCTAGATAGGTCTGGTCTTATAGACAGGTCTGGTCTTATAAACAGGTCTGGTCTTCTAGACAGGTCAGGTCTTCTAGACAGGTCAGGTCTTCTAGACAGCTCTGGTCTTCTAGACAGGTCAGGTCTTCTAGACAGGTCAGGTCTTCTAGAGGTCAGGTCTTCTTAGTATAGACAAGTCATAGTATAGACAGGTCTGGTCTTATAGACAGGTCTGGTTTTCTAGACAGGTCTGGTCTTATAAACAGGTCTGGTCTTATAAACAGGTCTGGTCTTATAAACTGGTCTGGTGTTATAGACAGGTCTGGTGTTATAGACAGGTCTGGTGTTATAGACAGGTCTGGTCTTCTAGACAGGTATGGTGTTATAGGCAAGTCTTATTATTGACAGGTCTTAGTATAGACAGGTCATAGTATAGACAGGTCATAGTATAGACAGGTCATAGTATAGACAGGTCTGGTCTTAGTATAGACAGGTCTGGTCTTAGTATAGACAGGTCTGGTCTTAGTATAGACAGGTCTGGTCTTAGTATAAACAGGTCATAGTATAGACAGGTCATAGTATAGACAGGTCTGGTCTTAGTATAGCCAGGTCATAGTATAGGCAGGTCATAGTATAGACAGGTCATAGTATAGACCGGTCATAGTATAGACCGGTCTTACAGACAGGTCTGGTATTCTAGACAGGTCTGGTCTTACAGACAGGTCTGGTCTTAGTATAGACAGGTCTGGTCTTACAGACAGGTCTGGTCTTAGTATAGACAGGTCTGGTCTTACAGACAGGTCTGGTCTTAGTATAGACAGGTCTGGTCTTATAGACAGGTCAGGTATTCTAGACAGGTTTGGTATTCTAGACAGGTCTGGTATTCTAGACAGGTCTGGTCTTATAGACAAGTCTGGTATTCTAGACAGGTCTGGTATTCTAGACAGGTCTGGTCTTACAGACAGGTCTGGTCTAATAGACAGGTCTGGTATTCTAGACAGGTCTGGTCTTATAGACAGGTCTGGTCTTATAGACAGGTCTGGTATTCTAGACAGGTTTGGTCTTACAGACAGGTCTGGTCTTATAGACAGGTCTGGTATTCTAGACAGGTCTGATCTTATAGACAGGTCTGGTATTCTAGACAGGTCTGGTATTACAGACAGGTCTGGTATTCTAGACAAGTCTGGTATTCTAGACAGGTCTGGTATTCTAGACAGGTCTGGTATTCTAGACAGGTCTGGTATTCTAGACAGGTCTGGTCTTACAGACAGGTCTGGTCTTACAGACAGGTCTGGTATTCTAGACAGGTCTGGTATTCTAGACAAGTCTGGTCTTATAGACAGGTCTGGTCTTATAGACAGGTCTTGGAATAAAATGTACATTTGTTGCAGCTACTGGTCACTCTTCATCTAGAGCAGTAAGTGTTATAAATTATATATTTTGGTGATATCGTATTCAGAAATCAAAGGTCATTTAAGTACAGCAGTTCTGCCTCTTATCTTCTACTTTGAAAATATCACACCTTCAAATCAGAACAGCATGTTCCCTGCCCACACAGCAAGATTTAAAATAGACTAGAATATTCAGAAGCCTATAATTTACATTCCGTAATGACTGTGGTTCAATATTCAAAGCAACAAATGTACATTTTATTCTAGTTTATGCCAGAACTCGTACAGTGGCACCTGTCTGAAATGGAACCCTATTTCCTACATAGTGCACTATAAAGGAAATAGGATGCCATTTGGGACACATATTGATTCAACCGTTTTGGTTTGGTTATAATCTCCAAATCACCAGCCATACGTATTCTAATGAATGTTGTGAACAAAGCATGGTTATGAGGTCTGCTATACCGTAGGTAGCCAGGCAGTTGAAGTCTGGATGGTTTCAATGACAAGATTGACACCAACGTCTCAGTTTTCATCTGTGTTCTGCAAACAAACCAACGCGCGTTCCACAGCGGAATCACATGACAACATGAGATCCACAGCGGAATCACACGACAAGATGAGATCTACAGCGGAATCACACAACAACATGAGTTCTACAGCGGAATCACACGACAACATGAGTTCTACAGCGGAATCACACGACAACATGAGTTCTACAGCGGAATCACACGACAACATGAGTTCTACAGCGGAATCACACGACAACATGAGTTCTACAGCGGAATCACATGACAGCATGAGTTCTACAGCGGAATCACACAACAACATGAGTTCTATAGTGGAATCACACGACAACATGAGTTCTACAGCGGAATCACACGACAACATGAGTTCTACAGCGGAATCACACAACAACATGAGTTCTACAGCGGAATCACACGACAACATGAGTTCTACAGCGGAATCCCACGACAACATGAGATCTATAGCGGAATCACAGGAAAACATGAGTTCTATAGCGGAATCACACGACAACATGAGTTCTACAGCGGAATCACACGACAACATGAGTTCTACAGCGGAATCACACGACAACATGAGTTCTACAGCGGAATCACACGACAACATGAGATCTAAAGCGGAATCACACGACAACATGAGTTCTACAGCAGAATCACACGACAACATGAGTTCTACAGCGGAATCACACGACAACATGAGTTCTACAGCGGAATCCCACGACAACATGAGATCTAAAGCGGAATCACACGACAACATGAGTTCTACAGCAGAATCACACGACAACATGAGATCTAAAGCGGAATCACACGACAACATGAGTTCTATAGCAGAATCACACGACAACATGAGATCTAAAGCGGAATCACACGACAACATGAGTTCTATAGCGGAATCACACGACAACA
Organism: Salmo salar; assembly: GCF_965601325.2. NCBI lineage: Eukaryota > Metazoa > Chordata > Actinopteri > Salmoniformes > Salmonidae > Salmo > Salmo salar. Next base: position 96,143,876 of record NC_138299.1, read on the forward strand.
TGAGTTCTACAGCGGAATCATACGACAACATGAGTTCTACAGCGGAATCACACGACAACATGAGTTCTACAGCGGAATCACACGACAACATGAGTTCTACAGCGGAATCACACGACAACATGAGTTCTACAGCGGAATCACACGACAACATGAGTTCTACAGCAGAATCACACGACAACATGAGTTCTACAGCGGAATCACACGACAACATGAGTTCTACAGCAGAATCACCCGACAACATGAGATCTAAAGCGGAATCACACGACAACATGAGTTCTACAGCGGAATCATACGACAACATGAGTTCTACAGCAGAATCACACGACAACATGAGTTCTACAGCGGAATCACACGACAACATGCGTTCTACAGCGGAATCACACGACAACATGAGTTCTACAGCAGAATCACATGACAACATGAGTTCTCCAGTAGAATCACACAACAACATGAGTTCTACAGCAAAATCACACAACAACATGAGATCCACAGCGGAATCACACGACAACATGAGTTCCACAGCGGAATCACACAATAACATGAGTTCTACAGTAGAATCACACAACAACATGAGTTCTACAGCAGAATCACACAACAACATGAGTTCTACAATAGAATCACACAACAACATGAGTTCTACAGCAAAATCACACAACAACATGAGATCCACAGCGGAATCACATGACAACATGAGTTCTACAGCGGAATCACACAACAACATGAGTTCTACAACAGAATCACACAACAACATGAGTTCTACAATAGAATCACACAACAACATGAGTTCTACAGCAAAATCACACAACAACATGAGATCCACAGCGGAATCACACGACAACATGAGTTCTACAGCGGAATCACACGACAACATGAGTTCCACAGCGGAATCACACGATAACATGAGTTCCACAGCAGAATCACATGGCAACATGAGTTCTACAGCAGAACAAACAGTCAATGCAGCAACTAGCTTTCTCCTGCTTTTCGACCTATTAGCCAGAGGCCTTCCATAGCAACTGATTCAAACCAACCTCTTGTGGTTTACATTAGGGTGTTTTTCTGTGCAGAATCAAGTGACAGAAAATGATTTATGTTTTCAATTTAGAGAAGTCGATTCTCTGGTGACGCATCGTATAGGCAGCCCACTTCCCAGTAGACACAAGAGGAGAGAGGGAACTAATAGGTACTGCTGATCACCCATTTCCCACAACCCCAAGCCTTCTTCACTCAGCCATTACTGAAGCTGTGTGTTGTTATTAAACTTATTTTCATCCAATTTGAGGAAAAACACTCAACTGTTTATTTCCTTTCAGTCATTCTGATCTCTTGACAGAACTAGCCATGCTTACATCCAACGCCTCAGATCACACCTATCTAATACAGCCTCTCTGTTGATGTCTGACACACACATCAAATAAAGCCATTTTTCCATCTGTGTTGAGGTCTGGAAGTGACTGCTTTCCACACAGGAAATGAAGTCCCATGACTGAACACCAATACACTGCGCTCGTTGGTTCACTCAGGCCATCAGGCAGCTCAGATGGGTCAGCAGTTCGTGACACCTCCAACGTCATTACTGTCATCACCTCACACACACATCACATCACATAGAGGACATCAACTGGAGGAAGGAGAGAGAGAGAGAGCAAGAGAGAGAGAGAGAGAGAGAGAGAGAGAGAGATGGGGTGGGGTAGGGGAAAGTTGGGAGAGGGGGGAGAGAGGAGGAGAGGAGGAGAGAGGGGGGAGAGAAGGGGGAAAGGGGGAGAGAAGGGGAGAAGGGGAGAAAGGGGGAAGGGGGGGAGAGAAAGCGAGAGGGGGGAGGAGTGGGAGAGAGGTGGGAGAGAAGGGGAGAGGGGGAGAGAAGGGGAGAAGGGTGGAGCGGGGTCTGTAGCTAGTTCAAGAGAAGAAAAAAAATCTGAATGAAAAACGCTTCAATATTACCAGATATAAAGATACATAGATACTCTTTATATAAGATAGATTGTTTTTTACAAGATATAAAGATATATAGATATATGGAAGATTGTTTTTTCCGGAAATAAAGTATGTGGAAGTGATGACGGACAGTTTATATTTTTAAATAATATAGTCTTTGAAAACTAACAATCACCAAAATAACAGGGAGAATTGAAAATAACAATCAACAACAATCACCAAAACAGTCAGGGAGAACTGAAAATTCAAAACAGTGAATTTAACAGTATTGATTTTGTTCTTATGTTTGTGCAAAAGAACACAGCATTAGTCGTAGAAAAATGCTTACAATTGCAGGAAATTAGCTTTAAAACCTGAGCCCGTTTTTGCTCCAGGAACCCCCCTGGTATTTAGGTATTCACAACCAGAAACAGCACAGCAGGAGATGAACATACCTTGTGATTTTCATCGTGTCTATTACTAATACAGTGGCTTGCGAAAATATTCACCCCCCGGGCATTTTTCCTATTTTGTTGCATTGCAACCGGGAATTAAAATTGATTTTTGGGGCTTTGTATCAGTTGATTTATACAACATGCCTACCACTGAAGATTTTGCAAAATATTTTTTATTGTGAAACAAACAATACATAACAAAAAAACAGAAAACTTGAGCGTGCATAACTATTCACCCCCCCCCCCCCCCCCAAAGGCAATACTTTGTAGAGCCACCTTTTGCAGCAATTACAGCTACAAGTCTCTAGGGGGATGTCTCTATAAGCTTGGCACATCTAGCCACTGGGATTTTTGAACGTTCTTTAATGCAAACTGCTCCAGTTCCTTCAAGTTGAATGGGTTCCGCTGGTGTACAGCAATCTTTAAGTCATACCACAGATTCTCAATTGGATTGAGGTCTGGGCTTTGACTAGGCCATTCCAAGATATTTAAACGTTTCCCCTTAAACCAGTCGAGTGTTGCTTTAGCAGTATGCTTAGGGTCATTGTCCTGCTGGAAGGTGAACCTCCATCCCAGTCTCAATTCTCTGGAAGACTGAAACAGGTTTCCCTCAAGAATTTCCCTGTATTTAATGCCATCCATAATTCCTTCAATTCTGACCAGTTTCCCAGTCCCTGCCGATGAAAAACATCCCCACAGCATCATGCTGCCACCACCATGCTTCACTGTGGGGATGGTGTTCTCGGGGTGATGAGAGGTGTTGGGTTTGCGCCAGACATATCATTTTCCTTGATGGCGAAAAAGCTCAATTTTAGTCTCATCTGACCAGAGTACCTTCTTCCATATGTTTGGGGAGTCTCCCACATGCCTTCTGGCAAACACCAAATGTGTTTGCTTATTTTTTTCTTTAAGCAATGTATTTTTTCTGGCCTCTCTTCTGTAAAGCCCAGCTCTGTGGAGTGTATGGCTTAAAGTGGTCCTATGGACAGATACTCCAATCTCTACTGTGGAGCTTTGCAGCTCCTTCAGGGTTATCTACGGTATCTTTGTTAACTCTCTGATTAATGTCCTCCTTGCCTGGTCCTTGAGTTTTGTTGGACGGCCCTCTCTTGGTAGGTTTGCTGTGGTGCGGTATTCTTGCAATTATTTAATAATGGATTTAATGGTGCTCCGTGGGATGTTCAAAGATCTGTATATTTTTTTATAACCCAACCGTGATCTGTACTTCTACACAACTTTGTCCCTGACCTGATTGGAGAGCTCCTTGGTCTTCACGGTGCTGCTTGCTTGGTGGTGCCCCTTGCTTAGCTTCTCTAGGGTAGGGGACAGTATTTTGACATCCGGATGAAAAGCGTGCCCAAATATGCATATTATTAGTAGATTTGGATAGAAAACACTCTGAAGTTTCTAAAACTGTTTGAATGATGTCTGTGAGTATAACAGAACTCTATAACAGAACTCATATGGCAGGCAAAAACCTGAGAAAAATCCAACCAGGAAGTGTGGAAATCTGAGGTTTGTAGTTTTTCAAGTGATTGCCTATACAGTATACAGTGACTTAGGGTTCATTTTGCAATTCCTAAGGCTTCCACTAGATGTAACAGTCTTTAGAACGTTGTTTCATGCTTCTACTGTGAATAGGGAGAGAATAAGAGGTCCTGGAGTCAGATGACTGAGAGAATGACATTATGTTTAGTGGCGCGCTCTCACGTGACAGTTAGCTGTGTTCCTTTTCTTTTTTGAAGTCACTGGAATTGTCCGGTTGGAATATTACTGAAGATTTATGATAAAAACATCCTAAAGATTGATGCTATACATCATTTGACATGTTTCTACGAACGTAAATATCACTTTTTTTTACTTTTTGTCATGACATTTTGCGTGCGCTTCCTGCATTTGGAGTAGTGGACTAAACTCGCGAACAAAAAGGAGGTATTTGGACATAAATGATGGACTTTATCGAACAAAACAAACATTTATTGTGGAACTGGGAATATTTATAATGTTATTTTTGTCATTTCTGTTGACTCCAAAATGGCAGGTATCTGTATTGCTTGTTGTTGTTGTCTGAGCGCTGTACTCAGATTATTGCAAAATTTGCTTTCGCCGTAAAGCCTGTTTGAAATCGGACAATGTGGTTGGATTAACGAGACGTGTATCTTTAAAATGGGATATAATAGTTGTATGTTTGAGAAATTTGAATTACGAGATTTTTGTTGTTTTGCATTTGCCCTCCTGCTATTTCACTGGCTGTTGAATAGTGTTCCGCGGGTAGGACGTCCCACATACCCCAGAGAGGTTAATGGTGTTGCAGACTCTGGGGCTTTCCGAACAGGTGTAAATATAGTAGTGCACTACCCTACAGTAGTGCACTACCCTATGGGCCCTGGTCAACAGTAGTACACTACCCTATGGGCCCTGGTCAACAGTAGTACACTACCCTATGGGCCCTGGTCAACAGAAGTACACTGCCATTTGGGACGCAGCCAGACCTCATTGTGAATGAGAGCGTCCTTGACTTTGGGCTTTAGTGTGGAGGTTTTGGACACCACACACACCTCCACCCTGTGATCCCCTTGGCTACGACTAGACCTGCAGGCCTCCTCACACCTGCCCCAGCGTTGGCCAGAGAAAACAGACAACACCCTGCCTAGGACCTGGCAGAGAAAACCAAGGCACAGTAACCTTGGGTTGGGGCACAGCATGAATCTAATGACATAGAGGTACTGCTGGAGGAACTGAAAGACGCGCTACCCCCGGCCAACAGAACATGGCCCTCCCACTGTTTCCACTACACTGAGATAATTAGGCGGAGCCCTGCCAAGGCCCTGGAGATGATTGGACAGCATGAGATAGGTGGACACAGACTTCCTAGTTGTCTTTTTTTAAAGTCCATTATGTACATTTTGCATAATATTCAATTTATTAAATTCCAACTGGATTATCATGGGTGTGTTCAACACTGATCTCAGCTTAATATGAGTTACAATACAGAGAGAGAGCAGCTACACAGCTAGATACAGACCCTTACAATACAGTGAGAGAAACCTGCTACACAACTAGATACAGACCCTTACAATACAGAGAGAGAAACCTGCTACACAGCTAGATACAGACCCTTACAATACAGAGAGAGAACCTGCTACACAGCTAGATACAGACCCTTACAATACAGAGAGAGAACCTGCTACACAGCTAGATACAGACCCTTACAATACGAGAGAGCCTGCTACACAGCTAGATACGCCCTAAAATACAGAGAGAGAAACCTGCTACACAACTAGATACAGACCCTTACAATACGAGAGAGACTGCTACACAGCTAGATACAGACCCTTACAATACAGAGAGAGAGACCTGCTACACAACTAGATACAGACCCTTACAATACAGAGAGAGAGACCTGCTACACAACTAGATACAGACCCTTACAATACAGAGAGAGAGCTGCTACACAGCTAGATACAGACCCTTACAATACAGAGAGAGAGCTGCTACACAGCTAGATACAGACCCTTACAATACAGCGAGAGAAACCTGCTACACAACTAGATACAGACCCTTACAATACAGAGAGAGAGCTGCTACACAGCTAGATACAGACACTTACAATACAGAGAGAGAGACCTGCTACACAACTAGATACAGACCCCTTACAATACAGAGAGAGAGCCTGCTACACAGCTAGATACAGACACTTACAATACAGAGAGAGAGCCTGCTACACAGCTAGATACAGACCCCTTCAATACAGAGAGAGAACCTGCTACACAACTAGATACAGACCCTTACAATACAGAGAGAGAGACCTGCTACACAACTAGATACAGACCCTTACAATACAGAGAGCTGCTACACAGCTAGATACCCTAAAATACAGAGAGAGAGACTTACTACACAACTAGATACAGACCCTTACAATACAGAGAGAGAGCTGCTACACAGCTAGATACAGACCCTTACAATACAGAGAGAGAGACTGACTACACAGCTAGATACAGACCCTTACAATACAGAGAGAGAGCTGCTACACAGCTAGATACAGACCCTTACAATACAGAGAGAGAGACCTGCTACACAACTAGATACAGACCCTTACAATACGGAGAGAGCTGCTACACAGCTAGATACAGACCCTTACAATACAGAGAGAGAGCTGCTACACAGCTAGATACAGACCCTTACAATACAGAGAGAGAGCTGCTACACAGCTAGATACAGACCCCTTCAATACAGAGAGAGAAACCTGCTACACAACTAGATACAGACCCTTACAATACAGAGAGAGAGACCTGCTACACAACTAGATACAGACCCTTACAATACAGAGAGCTGCTACACTGCTAGATACAGACCCTTACAATACAGAGAGAGAGCTGCTACACAGCTAGATACAGACCCTTACAATACAGAGAGAGAGACTTACTACACAACTAGATACAGACCCTTACAATACAGAGAGAGAGCTGCTACACAGCTAGATACAGACCCTTACAATACAGAGAGAGAGACCTAATACACAACTAGATACAGACCCTTACAATACAGAGAGCTGCTACACAGCTAGATACAGACCCTTACAATACAGAGAGAGAGACCTGCTACACAACTAGATACAGACCCTTACAATACAGAGAGAGAGACCTGCTACACAACTAGATACAGACCCTTACAATACAGAGAGAGAGTCCTGCTACACAGCTAGATACAGACCCTTACAATACAGAGAGAGAGCTGCTACACAGCTAGATACAGACCCTTACAATACACAGAGAGAAACCTGCTACACAGCTAGATACAGACCCTTACAATACAGAGAGCTGCTACACAGCTAGATACATACCCCTACAATACAGAGAGAGAAACCTGCTACACAGCTAGATACAGACCCTTACAATACAGAGAGATGCTTCACAGCTAGATACAGACCCTTGCAATACAGAGAGCTGCTACACAGCTAGATACAGACCCTTACAATACAGAGAGAGAGAGACCTGCTACACAACTAGATACAGACCCTTACAATACAGAGAGAGAAACCTGCTACACAGCTAGATACAGACCCTTACAATACAGAGAGAGAACCTGCTACACAGCTAGATACAGACCCTTACAATACAGAGAGAGAACTGCTACACAGCTAGATACAGACCCTTACAATACAGAGAGAGAGACCTGCTACACAACTAGATACAGACCCTTACAATACAGAGAGAGAGCTGCTACACAGCTCGATACAGACCCTTACAATACAGAGAGCTGCTACACAGCTAGATACAGACCCTTACAATACAGAGAGCTGCTACACAGCTAGATACATACCCCTACAATACAGAGAGAGAAACCTGCTACACAACTAGATACTGACCCTTACAATACAGAGAGATGCTACACAGCTAGATACATACCCTTACAATACAGAGAGATGCTACACAGCTAGATACAGACCCTTGCAATACAGAGAGCTGCTACACAGCTAGATACAGACCCTTACAATACAGAGAGAGAAACCTGCTACACAGCTAGATACAGACCCTTACAATACAGAGAGAGAACTGCTACACAGATAGATACAGACCCTGACAATACAGAGAGAGAGCTGCTACACAGCTACAGACCCTGACAGTACTAATGTGATCAGCCGAATCAGCTTTGCCTGGGAATGGATAAGGGATATTTATACCACAAGAAAAGTCCTTTCCCCCATGATTTAGTATTAACTATTAACTACTACTCACTAAGCCATGGATTTTCTTTTATGCGTCCTCTCTGACTTCCTCTCTCTCTCTCTCCCTCTCTGCACTCTCGCTCTTTCTCCCCTCTCATGCCTACAAGCTGGAGTTACAAAAAGAAAGTAAAGGGAAGAAAAACAAAAATCTCCTTTCCTCTATAATCTGATTTATCACGTTTTCTATTACCCTCCTGCCACTCAGCCTATAGGCAGCTCTGATCTTGGACAGACATCTATTGTTCCCCCTTCTGTCCCACTCCAGCTCTCTGTTTCTCTCTATTCCTTCTGTCCCACTCCAGCTCTCTGTCTCTCTCTAACCCTTCTGTCCCACTCCAGCTCTCTGTCTCTCTCTAACCCTTCTGTCTCACTCCAGCTCTCTGTCTCTCTCTATTCCTTCTGTCTCACTCCAGCTCTCTCTCTCTCTATTCCTTCTGTCTCCCTCCAGCTCTCTGTCTCTCTCTATTCCTTCTGTCTCCCTCCAGCTCTCTGTCTCTCTCTATTCCTTCTGTCTCCCTCCATCTCTCT
>NC_138299.1:96157500-96185000 GCF_965601325.2 Salmo salar
TTAGCGACAATGAGCTACAGTTGGATCAGTGACACCATTGATGTCATCAATGACATTAGCCAAGTGTCTACCCTCTGTTGCCATAGATATCTCTCTCTCTCTCTTTCTCATATATGCATTTGGCATACAGCAGTGTTTTCAAGCTCAGTGCAGAACAAACAAAAACCTACCCCATAAACAAAAACACAACACAATGCAGACTCTGAATCTCTAGACACATGAATGGGTGAATCCTACACAGTTTCCACAATACCCCTCTGCAGCTTAGCAGGTACAGGGCTACAGAAGGCCATTTTGGCTCCAACATGGCTGCCCTCCCAGCCCTCAACAAGCAGCAGCATGTGTTTCTATCAACCCCCAAAGACTCCTCAGTTCTTCCTCCCTCCCTCTCTGCCCCCTACTTTCCTCCATCTCTTCCTTGCACATATGGCGGTCTCTGCCTAGCTAGCTGACTGCGTGTCTTTGAACAGCTTGTGAGCCCTGGGCCTGTCCCAGACTCCATTCATACAGGCCTCCCTCTCTGTCTCTCTGTGATCGCTGGAGACGGGCAGGTGTCTGTGTGTGTGAGTGTGCGCGCGCGTGTGTGTGTGTGTGTGTGTGTGTGTGTGTGTGTGTGTGTGTGTGTGTGTGTGTGTGTGTGTGTGTGTGTGTGTGTGTGTGTGTGTGTGTGTGTGTGTGTGTGTGTGTGTGTGTGTGTGTGTGTGTGTGTGCGTGTGTGAGAGTGTGTGAGAGTGCGTGCAAGAGTGTTTTCTGCCTTTAAGCTGACTCCAGCAGAGATGAAAAAAGCCCAGGAGGGGAGAGAGTTACGCCTGAATGGAGAAAATAAGAGGCAGAACACAACCACGCATTCACAGACTCAGAACACACACATGCATTCACAGACTCAGAACAAACCCACGCATTCACAGAATCAGAACACACCCACACATTCACAGACTCAGAACACACCCACGCATTCACAGACTCAGAACACACACATGCATTCACAGACTCAGAACAATCCCACACATTCACAGACTCAGAACACACACACGCATTCACAGACTCAGAACACACACACGCATTCACAGACTCAGAACACACACATGCATGCGCAGACACACACACACACACACACACACACACACACACACACACACACACACACACACACACACACACACACACACACACACACACACACACACACACAATATGACTTTAAGTAGAACTAAAGTGTGATGAATGGTGATAGAGTGATAAAATAAATACATTCTGTTAACTGTCCTCATCAGTGAATGATCCTCTTAACCCTTCTGTAGTCCTAACATTCTGTATACTCCCCTTGTCCTCAGGGTAAAAAATGACCCGCCTTCACTAAACCCCTAAAATAAAGCAGCTTAATTGAATTTTAAACACCAAATCTAATTTACATGAAGAAACAACCTGTCATTCATCACAAGCTTGGTGAATATCTGGGTTTTCCCTCTTCACAATGCAGAAAGACTGCATTCAATCAGTGGACACGACTTGTTCTTATTGCAACACACCTGTCATAATTGTTTTCTTTACTAATAACTTTTCATGTTCATAACTGTGCACTCTCCTCAAACAATAGCATGGTATTCTTTCACTGTAATAGCTACTGTAAATTGGACAACGCAGTTAGATTAACAAGAATTTAAGCTTTCTGCCAATATCAGTTATGCTATGTCCTGGGATATTTTCTTGTTACTTACAACCTCATGCTAATCGCATTAGACTACGTTAGCTCAACCGTCCCACAGGGGACCCACCAAACCTGAAGAAGTTCTAAAGCAGAGGTTTATTATTGTTATTATTATTGCTAAAGGTACTGCATAGGTGTAAAAATACATTTTTAGCAAGAGATAGCACTTGTATAGCCTGAGAAAGTAGCAGAAATGTGCAGAAAGTAGTTTTGAATGCATTTTATTGAAGGGAACAATAACAGTCTTGAACTTTTTTGGCAACATAGTGATGTATTCTTATATACTGTACAATGTGGAAGTCATCTACAAAATACTAGTCTTCTCCCATTTTTTAACCATTGCCAACACCCACAGGGGTATAAACAACAACAATAAATAAGAATAAAATAAGATAATAGATCCAAAACAAAAACGTGAAGAACATAAATCAATCAACTCTAATTAGCACATGTAGGACAGTATGCAAGTATGTGTGCATGGACTTTGCAGATGTATTTCTCCCATGTGCAGCACATAGTATTTGTTTTACAGTCCTTCTTTGGGGGGCAGAAGTGGCATCTCCTCCTCTTGCCTGCCCCAGCTGCAGCCTCAGGTGGATCAGGACAAGATTCAGCCCCCTGAACAGCTTTCACAAGCTCTGCAGAGGCTGCTGTGTGGGGGAGGTGCTCCCTTCTTTGAATGTGTGGGGTTACAAGTGCCTTTCCCAGCTGCTCCAGGAACACCCTCATCTTGTTCTGCTTATCAGGCATCAAGGTAGCGTTGTTCTTGTTCCATATCACGAAGGCATTGTATGAGGACACATCAATGATGTTATGGAAGATGACCAGGGGCCAGCGGGCAGTCATCCTCCTGCAGCTGTAAGTTCCAATCACCTTGTCCAGGTTGTCCACTCCTCCTTTGTTGTGGTTGTAGTCCAGGATGATGGCTGGCTTCCTGTCCTCACGGTCACTGATCTCAGCCGTTTTGTGCAGTGTGCTCAGGAGGACCACATTCTTGTTCCTCTTTGGGAGGTAAGAAACTAGAGTGGTGGTGGGGGTGAAGGCAAACTTTGATGAGAAGGCCTCTCTCCCACTTGTTGCGAGGAGTGCAGGGGCGAGCTCAGGCTTGTTCTCTCTAACTGTGCCAACCATGGTGATCTTCCACTTCAGGAGCTGCTGGCTGAGTTCAATCAGTAGCACACATAGTCTCAATTTCTCATTGTGTGTGTGTGTGTGTGTGTGTGTGTGTGTGTGTGTGTGTGTGTGTGTGTGTGTGTGTGTGTGTGTGTGTGTGTGTGTGTGTGTGTGTGTGTGTGTGTGTGTGTGTGTGTGTGTGTCTTTGTGGTTTTTGTGGTGTGTAAATGATTTTACAAATGACCCTAAGACAATCTTTGTATCCTGGTGGTGTATAGCTTTCATGGAAATATGAACAACGGAGATGTTTCACTTTTTCTAATGTTTGGGTCACTCTAGGAAAAGTCATCAAATTTCAAGTTGAAAAAATATCATTTAAGGGGTTCTCTGCTGTTAAACATAGTGGCGGGTCATTTTTTACCCTTAACCCTCCTGTTATTAAGTTCGTTTCATGTTAATTAATTCTGTGTTCCCGGTCCAAAATGACCGCCCCATTATAGCTGATTACAAATCCATAATAATATATATATATTATAACCTAATCTTGTATTAGATTTTTTTAACAACTTTAGATCTTGTGAACATTACAAGTTTTGAACTTCTATTTGCTATTTATGGCCTGTAGGCCTCATTGACCTGAGCTCATACAACTCGTTAACGAGTAAAAAAATTCATAATGTATGGATTATTCTGACTATAACAAATACTCAGATGAAACATATTGTGCTATTTATCACACACTACTTTGTGTCAAAGTTTAACACGGACTCTCTCCTCCTCACCAGTGTCATGATCAAAGATATAATCAAGAGCCTCACATACAGTATATCGTTTGGTCATTGTATTGCCACAGAATGAAGGCCAAAAAAAAAAGCTTTATATACCAGAGCTGCGAGAAAAGTTCTATATATTATTAAAACAATGTTGCAATTGTTTGTGATAATGACAACAGGTGTGGTTCCCATATGGGAAAGATTCTATTGGGGAAAGGTTCCCGTGGGGGTTGCCATGGAAGCTAAGAAGGGGAGTAAGGTGTGTGTGTGTGCTCAAACACACATGCATGTGGGGGTCTGGGAGAAGAAGTGTGTCCATCTGATGAATGGGCATGTGCCTGAACTAAATTTTATACACTAATTGTAGTCTCACTCACTCATTTCTAATGACCGGTCATTTTTGACTGGGAACACCACAGGTGTACAAAAGTTAAATAAAACACCCAAAATGTAATGAAAATCATCAAAATGTATTTTGTGTGTTCAGATGCCCTGTGTGGACAAAGTCTCAGGACCTTATGACAATCAGATTAAATGAACTACATTTTTCAGAGAGAAAACTTGTAAATCGGTCAAATTCAACCAGAACACAGCAGGAGGGTTAGGACAACACAAGGGTTAAATACCTTCTGTTAACTGTCCTCATCAGTGGATGATGATTAAAATACATTCTGTTAACTTAAATACAGTGGCTTGTGAAAGTATTCACCCCCTGGGCATTTTTCCTATTTTGTAGCCTTACAAACTGGAATTAAAATTGATTTTGGGGGGGGTTTGTATCATTTGATTTATACAACATGCCTACCACTTTGAAGATGCAAAATATGTTTTATTGTGAAACAAATAATAAATAAGACAAAAAACAGAAAAATTGAGCGTGCATAAATATTCGCCCCCCAAAATCAATACTTTGTAGAGCCACCTTTTGCAGCAATTACAGATGCAAGTCTCTAGGGGGATGTCTCTATAAGCTTGGCACATCTAGCCACTGGGATTTTTTAACATTCTTTAATGCAAACTGCTCCAGTTCCTTCAAGTTGGATGGGTTCCGTTGGTGTACAGCAATCTTTAAATCATACCACAGATTCCCATTGGATTGAGGTCTGGGCTTTGACTAGTCCATTCCAAGACATTTAAATGTTTCCCCTTAAACCACTTGAGTGTTGCTTTAGCAGTATGCTTACGGTCATTGTCCTGCTGGAAGGTGAACATCCATCCCAGTCTCAAATCTCTGGAAGACTGAAAGAGGTTTCCCTCACGAATTTCCCTGTATCTAGCGCCATCTATCATTCCTTCAATTCTGACGAGTTTCCCAGTCCCTGCCGATGAAAAACATCCCCACAGCATGAGGCTGCCACCACCATGCTTCACTGTGGGGATGGTGTTCTCGGGGTGATGGAGGGTGTGGGGGTTTGTGCCAGACATAGCATTTTCATTGATGGCCAAAATGCTCAATTTAATCTAATCTGACCAGAGTACCTTCTTCCACATGTTTGGGGAGTCTCCCACATGCCTTTTGGCAAACACCAAACGTGATTGTTAATTTTTTTCTTTAAGTAATGGCTTTTTTCCGGCCACTCTTCCGTAAAGCCCAGCTCTGTGGAGTGTATGGCTTAAAGTGGTCATATGGACAGATACTCCAATCTCCGCTGTGGAGCTTTTCAGCTTATCTTTGGTTTCTTTGTTGCCTCTCTAATTAATGCCCTCCTTGCCTGGTCTGTGAGTTTTGGTGGGTGGCCCTCTCTTGGCAGGTTTGTTGTGGTGCCATATTCTTTCAAATTTTTATAATGGATTTAATGGTGTTCCATGGGATGTTCAAAGTTTTGAATAATTTTTAGAACCCAACCCTGATCTGTACTTCTCCACAACTTTGTCCCTAACCTGTTTGGAGAGCTCCTTGGTCTTCATGGTGCCGCTTGCTTGGTGGTGCCCCTTGCTTAGTGGTGTTGCAGACTCTGGGCCCTTTCAGAACAGGTGTATACATACTGAGATCATGTGACAGATCATGTGACACTTAGATTGCACACAGGTGGACTTTATTTAACTAATTATGTGACTTCTGAAGGTAATTGGTTGCACCAGATCTTATTTAGGGTCTTCATAGCAAAGGGGGGGAATACATAGCACACACCACTTTTCAGTTTTTAATTATTTTATAATTTTTTGAAACAATACATTTTTTTCATTTCACTTCACCAATTTGGAATATTTGTGTATGTCCATTACATGAAATACAAATAAAAATCAATTTAAATTACAGGTTGTAAACAAAATAGGAAAAACGCCAAGAGGATGAATGCTTTTGCAAGGCACTGTACCTTCTGTTATCTGTCCTCATCAGTGGATAATGATATGCCTTCTGTTATCTGTCCTCATCAGTGGATAATGATATGCCTTCTGTTATCTGTCCTCATCAGTGGATAATGATATGCCTTCTGTTATCTGTCCTCATCAGTGGATAATGATATACCTTCTGTTTTCTGTCCTCATCAGTGGATAATGATATGCCTTCTGTTATCTGTCCTCATCAGTGGATAATGATATTCCTTCTGTTTACTGTCCCTCAACAGTTGGTGCAATGCTACATACATTATCCATGACATCATCACAACAGTGGATTGTTCTTCAGTATGAATCACAGTCATTGGAATGAGTCAGAGGATGTGTTCCTACTGGCACCCTATTTACTATACAGTGCACTACTTTTGACCAGGGCCTCATAGGGATCTGGAACAATAGGGTGCCATTTGGAACACTTCCAGAGAGAGTAGTTGTACCTTATCCATTAAGTTGTGAGGGAAGCCTCACCATTGGATTAATTTAGCTGCAGTGCAGTGCAGCGTATTGACGGCAAACTACAGAGTTGGTTCGTCTGCACTGATCATCACAGAATATACAGACCTTTATTATGTGTCCTATCTGCACTCTTCACAGCAGCAACAAAACAAGCCCATTGAGACTTCTATCTGCTCTGCAATAGCATGACAACAGCATGACAACAGCAGGCCAATGGCACAACGAAGAGACAACTCTGGGCCAGAGTGTGTGCAGGCCTTTGACCTGTCATACAGCAGAGCCCATTGAACCCCTGTCATACAGCAGAACCCATTGAACCCCAGTCCTACAGCAGAGCCCATTGAACCCCTGTCATACAGCAGAACCCATTGAACCCCAGTCCTACAGCAGAGCCAATTGAACCCCAGACCTACAGCAGAACCCATTGAACCCCAGTCATACAGCAGAACCCATTGAACCCCTGTCCTACAGCAGAGCCCATTGAACCCCAGACCTACAGCAGAACCCATTGAACCCCAGTCATACAGCAGAGCCCATTGAACCCCTGTCCTACAGCAGAGTCCATTGAACCCCAGTCATACAGCAGAGCCGATTGAACCCCTGTCCTACAGCAGAGCCCATTGAACCCCTGTCATACAGCAGAGCCCATTGAACCCCAGTCCTACAGCAGAGACCATCGAACCCCAGTCCTACAGCAGAGCCCAACGAACCCCTGCCCTACAGCAGAGCCCATTGAACCCCAGACCTACAGCAGAGCCCATTGAACCCTTGTCATACAGCAGAACCCATTGAACCCCAGTCCTACAGCAGAGCCCATTGAACCCCAGTCCTACAGCAGAGACCATTGAACCCCAGTCCTACAGCAGAGCCCAACGAACCCCTGCCCTACAGCAGAGCCCATTGAACCCCTGTCATACAGCAGAACCCATTGAACCACAGTCATACAGCAGAGCCCATTGAACCCCTGTCCTACAGCAGAGCCCATTGAACCCCAGTCCTACAGCAGAGACCATTGAACCCCAGTCCTACAGCAGAGCCCATTGAACCCCAGTCCTACAGCGGAGCCCATTGAACCCCAGTCCTACAGCAGAGACCATTGAACCCCAGTCCTACAGCAGAGCCCAACGAACCCCGGTCTTACAGCAGAGCCCAACGAACCCCTGTCATACAGCAGAGCCCATTGAACCCCAGACCTACAGCAGAGACCATTGAACCCCAGTCCTACAGCAGAGCCTAACAAACCCCTGTTCGGTACACCCTAGGAGGCTAGAGTTACAGAATAATGGTACACCACAGGAGGATAGAGTTACAGAATAATGGGACACCACAGGAGGCTAGAGTTACAGAATAATGGTACACCCTAGGGGGCTAGAGTTACAGAATAATGGGACACCCTAGGGGGCTAGAGTTACAGAATAATGGGACACCCTAGGGGGCTAGATTTACAGAATAATGGTACACCCTAGGGGGCTAGAGTTACAGAATAATGGGACACCCTAGGGGGCTAGAGTTACAGAATAATGGTACACCCTAGGGGGCTAGAGTTACAGAATAATGGTACACCCTAGGAGGCTAGAGTTACAGAATAATGGTACACCCTAGGGGGCTAGAGTTACAGAATAATGGGACACCCTAGGAGGATAGAGTTACAGAATAATGGTACACCCTAGGGGGCTAGAGTTACAGAATAATGGTACACCATAGGAGGCTAGAGTTACAGAATAATGGTACACCCTAGGGGGCTAGAGTTACAGAATAATGGTACACCCTAGGAGGCTAGAGTTACAGAATAATGGTACACCCTAGGGGGCTAGAGTTACAGAATAATGGGACACCCTAGGAGGATAGAGTTACAGAATAATGGTACACCCTAGGGGGCTAGAGTTACAGAATAATGGTACACCATAGGAGGCTAGAGTTACAGAATAATGGTACACCCTAGGGGGCTAGAGTTACAGAATAATGGTACACCATAGGAGGCTAGAGTTACAGAATAATGGTACACCCTAGGGGGCTAGAGTTACAGAATAATGGTACACCCTAGGAGGCTAGAGTTACAGAATAATGGTACACCACAGGAGGATAGAGTTACAGAATAATGGTACACCCTAGGGGGCTAGAGTTACAGAATAATGGTACACCCTAGGGGGCTAGAGTTACAGAATAATGGTACACCACAGGAGGCTAGAGTTACAGAATAATGGTACACCCTAGGAAGCTAGAGTTACAGAATAATGGGACACCCTAGGAGGCTAGAGTTACAGAATAATGGTACACCCTAGGGGGCTAGAGTTACAGAATAATGGTACACCACAGGAGGCTAGAGTTACAGAATAATGGTACACCCTAGGAGGCTAGATTTACAGAATAATGGTATACCCTAGGGGGCTAGAGTTACAGAATAATGGGACACCCTAGGGGGCTAGAGTTACAGAATAATGGTATACCCTAGGGGGCTAGAGTTACAGAATAATGGGACACCCTAGGGAGCTAGAGTTACAGAATAATGGTACACCCTAGGGGGCTAGAGTTACAGAATAATGGTACACCCTAAAATAGGGGTCTAGACAGGGTGCAGTCCAGCTGCTTTGGAGTCATCACTGAGGCTTTGGCAAAATTAGTCCAATCAGCTGAAGTTTAGACACCCCATGATGAGGCGACGGAACTGTGTGCATGTTTGTGAGTTTGCTTGTGCATGTTTGTGAGTGTGCCTACTGCTACCCTGGAGGGAGGTGAAGGACTGTGTTGAGTGCCTCCTCTCTTCTTAAACGCTACAGTAAATTAACAAAGGAAAATACTGAGGGGTGTTGGGGGGGGGGGGGGGATTACACCAGAGAGAAAACCCTCATTAAATACCAGCATAGAGACATTGAGTGAATTCACATCAAAATGCTGAGAACACATGCAGATTAGTACTATTATAGGTAGTAAATCTGTTAAGGATACAGCCATTAAAATGTCTGAGTACAGTATATTCTCTACTGATGCTTTTAAAAGCTGATGCTTATCCTGAACTGAAAGAATAGAGGTTAAATAGATCTTTTTTGTTGTTGTACAATTTCCCCGAGAATTATCGAGTAAGGACATTTAGCGGCACGACGATAATAAAATTAGACACAATAAATGTATACCGAAAGCAAGAATTAATTTATTACTCCGGGTATCGAATTAGACTGAAACTAATACTCATTGAGAGGATATTGTAAAGCAGGGAGAAACCAATATAATATAGCTAAATTAAATGATACCAACGAGTGGAATACAATGAGAGGGGTATTATGCAGTGTAGAGGCATTAAGCCCAGAGAGGAGGAAGGCAGGGGGGACTTACTGGTCTGAGCCCAAACCCCAAACCACACGACTAACAACTTTGGCCACATTATGGAACACAAAGCCTTCACTCTCTCATCCTGGAATATCCAAGGCCTGAGGTCATCTGCCTTTGGCCTAAAGAGCAGGAACCCGGACTTCGCCCCCAAAAATTTAAATACAGAAATTGTTATTCTACAAGAACCATGGTATAGAGGAGATGGACGCACTGGTTTGTCCTCTGGGTTACAGAGAGCTGATAGTCCAAGTGATGCAGCGGTCCAAGGTACTGCATCTCAGTGTTAGAGGCATCACTACAGACACCCTGGTTCGAATCCAGGCTGTATCACAACCGGCCGTGATTGGGAGTCCCATAGGCATTGTCCGGGTTTTGCCCGGGTAGGCCATCATTGTAAATAAGAATTTGTTCTTAACTAACTAACTTAAAAATGGTGCTGGAAGAAATGGCAGCAGTTTTACGGCGCCCAACCAATTGTACTATTATGTGTTTTCTTCACGTTATTTGTAACTTATTTTGTACATAATGTTTCTGCAACCGTATCTTACAGCAAAAAAGAGCTTCTGGATATCAGGACAGTGATCACTCACCTCAGATTAGACAAAGATTTATTCTTCAATAAGCAGGACACACAGGCCATACTCCTGACACCCGACAAGGCCAACATTCCAGTTATTTGCAAGAGGAAGAGACGCAGGTACAGAGGACACAGAGCAGGGTGCCTCGTAAGGATCTGCAGACGGTGAGTGGGAAAGCTGCCGTTACCGTTAATATTACTCGCCAACGTGCAATCATTGGACAATAAATTAGACGAGGAACGATCACGAATATCCTAATGGGACATCAAAACTGTAATATCCTATGTTTCACGGAATCGTGGCTGAATGACGACATGGATTTTCAGCTAGCGGGATATACGCTGAACCGGCTAGATGGAACAGCACACTCCGGTAAGACGAGGGGGGGCGGTCTGTGCATATTTGTAAACAACAGCTGGTGCACGAAATCTAAGGAAGTCTCTAGATTTTGCTCGCCTGAAGTAGAGTATATTGTGATAAATTGCAGACCATACTACTTGCCCAGAGAATTTTCAGCTATATTTTTCTTGGCTGTTTATTTACCACCACAGACTGAGGCTGGCACTAAGACTGCACTCAGTCAGCTGTATAAGGAAATAAGTAAACAGGAAACCACTCAAACAGAGGCAGCGCTCCTAGTGGCTGGAGACTTTAATGCAGGGAAACTTAAATTAGTTCTACCTAATTTCTATCAACATGTTAAATGTGCAACCAGAGGGGAAAAACATTCTAAATCACCTGTACTCCACACACTGAGACGCATACAAATCTCTCCCTCGCCCTCCATTTGGTAAATCCGAAAACAACTCTATCATCCTGATTCCTGCTTAAAAGCAAAAGTTAAAACAGGAAGCACCAGTGACTCGGTCTATAAAAAAGTGGTCAGATGAAGCAGATGCTAAACTACAGGACTGTTTTGCTATCACAGACTGGAACATGTTCCAGGATTCTTCCGATGGCATTGAGGAGTACACCACATCAGTCACTGGCTTTATCAATAAGTGCATCGAGGACGTCATCCCCACAGTGGCTGTACGTACATACCCCAACCAGAAGCCATGGATTACAGGCAACATTCGCACTGAGCTAAAGGGTAAAGCTGCTGCTTCAAGGTGCGGGACTCTAACCCGAAAGCTTATAAGAAATCCTGCTATGCCCTGCGACGAACCATCAAACAGGCAAAGCGTCAATACAGGGCTAAGATTGAATCATACCACACCAGCTTCGACGCTCGTCTTATGTGGCAGGGCTCGCAAACTATTACATACTACAAAGGGAAGCACAGCCGCTAGCTGCCCAGTGACACGAGCCTACCAGACGAGCTAAATCACTTCTATGCTCGCTTCGAGGCAAACAACACTGAGGCATGCATGAGAGCATCAGCTGTTCCAGATGACTGTGTGATCACGCTCTCCATAGCCGACGTGAGTAAGACCTTTAAACAGGTCAACATTCACAAGGCTGCGGGGCAAGATGGATTACCAGGACGTGTGCTCCGGGCATGTGCTGACCATCTGGCAGGTGTCTTCACTGACATTTTCAACATGTCCCTGATTGAGTCTCTAATACCAACATGTTTCAAGCAGACCACCATAGTCCCTGTGCCCAAGAACACGGAGGCAACCTGCATAAATGATTACAGACCCGTAGCACTCACGTCCGTAGCCATGAAGTGCTTTGAAAGGCTGGTAATGGCTCACATCAAAACCATTTACCCAGAAACCCTAGACCCACTCCAATTTGCATACCGCCCAAACAGATCCACAGATGATGCAATCTCTATTGCACTCCACAATAGCCTTTCCCATCTAGAACAAAAGGAAAAAAACATTTGAGAAAGCTATTCATTGACTACAGCTCAGCGTTCAACACCATAGTACCCTCAAAGCTCATCACTAAGCTAAGGATGCTGGGACTAAACACCTCCCTCTGTTACTGGATCCTGGACTTCCTGACTGGCCGCCCCCAGGTGACGAGGGTAGGTAGCAACACATCTTCCACGCTGATCCTCAACACTGGAGCTCTCCAGGGGTGTGTGCTCAGTCCCCTCCTGTACTCCCTGTTCACCCACGACTGCATGGCCAGGCACAACTCCAACACCATCATTAAGTTTACAGACGACACAACAGTGGTAGGCCTGATAACTGACAACGATGAGACAGCCTATAGGGAGGAGGTCAGAGACCTGGCAGTGTGGTGCCAGAATAATAACCTATGCTTTAATGTAACTAAGACTAAGATTTGATTGTGGACTACAGGAAAAGGAGGACCGAGCATGCCCCCATTCTCATCGACGGGGCTGTAGTGGAGCAGGTTGAGAGCTTCAAGTTCCTTGGTGTCCACATCACCAACAAACTAGAATGGTCCAAACACACCAAGACAGTCGTGAAGAGGGCACGACAAAGCCTATTCCCCCTCAGGAAACTAAAAAGATTTGGCATGGGTCCTGAGATCTTCAAAAGGTTCTACAGCTGCAACATCGAGAGCATCCTGACTGGTTGCATCACTGCCTGGTACGGCAATTGCTCAACCTCTGACCACAAGGCACTACAGAGGGTAGTGCATACGGCCCAGTACATCACTAGGGCTAAGCTTCCTGCCATCTGGGACCTCTACACCAGGGGGTGTCAGAGGAAGGCCCTAAAAATTGTCAAAGACCCCAGCCACTCCAGTCACAGACTGTTCTCTCTACTATCGTATGGCAAGCGATACCGGAGTGCCAATTCTAGGACAAAAAGGCTTCTCAATAGTTTTTACCCCCAAGCCATAAGACTCCGGAACAGGTAATCAAATGGCTACCCGGACTATTTGCTCTGTGTGCCCCCCCAATCCCTCTTTTACGCTGCTGATACTCTCTGTTTATCATATATGCATAGTCACTTTAACTATACATTCACGTACATACTACCTCAATTGGCCCGACCAACCAGTGCTCCCGCACATTGGCTAACCGGGCTATCTGAATGGTGTTCCGCCACCCACCACCCGCCAACCCCTCTTTTACGCTAGTGCTACTCTATTCATCATATATGCATAGTCACTTTAACCATATATACATGTACATACTACCTCAATCAGCCTGACTAACCGGTGTCTGTATGTAGCCTTGCTACTTTTATAGCCTCGATACTGTATATAGCCTGTCTTTTTACTATTGTTCACCTAATACCTTATTTGCACTATTGGTTAGAGCCTGTAAGTAAGCATTTCACTGTAAGGTCTACACCTGTTCTATTCGGCACACGTGACAAATATTTTTGATTTGATTTGACTTGCCTGGTTAAATAAAAATAATAAAGAAAATAATCCCACCAAACTAGCACGCGTAAAACAGGGAAGGGACTCAGGGGGTATGTATAGAGCAGACCTAACCCACTCCATTAAATTAATCAAATCTGGAGCATTTTATATCTGGTTAGAAATAAATAAGGAAAGGTTCTCAACAGAGAAAAATGCCCTGCTGTGTGCTACCTAAATCTCCCAACTAGAATCCCCATACTTTAATGAAGACAGCTTCTATATCCTAGAGGGGGAGATGAACCATTTCCAGACCCAGGGACATGTACTAGTCTGTGGTGATCTAAATGCCAGAACTGGACAAGAAACTGACACCCTCAACGCACAGGGGGATAAACACCTACCTGGAGTTGACACCCTTCCCTCCCCCTAGACACAACTACGACAACATAACCAACAAAAACGGGTCAAAACACCTGCAGCTCTGTCGCTCACTGGGTCTGTACATAGTCAATAAAAGGCTTCTAGGGGACTCCTACGGTAGGTACAACTATAGCTCATCTCGTGGCAGAAGCACTGTAGACTACTAAATAGGCATCGAAGCTGAGAAAACTGCATGATATTAGGCAATGCTATAGATGGAAATAGGATAGTGTAGAAACCAACCAAAAAAACATTGGCCAACAACAAATTCAATTTCTCCTAGACAACTTCCTGAAAAAAATATTTCCCTAAAGCAGCTAACATATCAAATTTAAATTCCGTCAGAAAACTGAAGAAAATTAACAACAATGAGAAATGGTTTGATGAAGAATGCAAAAATGTAAGAAATTGAGAAACCTATGCAAACAAAAACAGAGACCCAGAAAACCTTAGTTTACGTCTTCACTATGGTGAATCACTAAAACAATAGAGAAATACACTACGGAAAGAGAGTGAACAGCATGTCAGAAATCAACTCTATGTGATTGAAGAATCCATAGAATCTAATCACTTCTGGGAAAATTGGAAAACACTAAACAAACAGCACAACAATTACTGTGGAATGTGCGTCAAACGCAATCTCGGAAAATTCCTCTGCAGCAAAATCAACAGCAGACAACATTTCCTGTGCCTCAACACAATCCTGTCTCGGCGCTCCATGGACAATTCCTTCGACCTCCTTGCTTGGTTTTTGCTCCGATATGCACTGTCAACTGTGGGACCTTTTATGTGACCTGTTTCAGGAAGCTAGGCGTATGTGACAGGTCACTACCTCACAGGAGAGTCGTTTGAAAGTAAACTTTTTTTTATCAGAATAGTTTTTTTGAGTAAAGATGCCATCTCGAACATGTGAACTTTCATGTGCCTTAACAACAAACTTGTATACCATCTGTAAATACATTTTTTTTTTATTACGAGCCTAGTTGGTTAAGCCACAGGAAAAAGTCAGCAACCTTCCCGCTAGCCATGATTGGCTGAGAGAATGAGTAGGCTGGACATGTCGAGAGATGAGTTTGGATTGGTCTGCCATACAGCACGATTCTGTCTATTTGAGCTGGTCAGTAGGTAATCCTGTCTAACGTGGCTTTTTAAAAAAAATAAGAATCGCGTATTGAAACTTAACAAAAGACTTGACTATGTATCGATTTCAATAGAACTTCTCTCATCTGAGTGTGACAGAGCGCAGAATAACAGATGAATTTACGAATGCTCAACACCGGTTGAATATGGCCGGTGTCAGTAAACGTAATTCAATTGTTGCCAGGAGCACAATTACAGTCACCAATGCTCTGGATAACATGAAAACAGCCTAACCAGCTTTAGTAAAATGGTCAGAGTTTGGGTAGGGGCTAAAGCTTAAGATGATTTTCATGGCATTGTACACGGTCAGTGTGAACCAGAGTGACTTGACACAAGAACGGAAACGACACAGGTCGTCTTATTGAAAGGGGTTGCAGTCTGCCGTGAAGCATTCATCCATGGGTGGGGTCTAGCTACAGTTTCAGATATTATACATTTCAAATTTGGTCAGAAAGTAGTTTTCATTACAAGTTAAAGCATACTGTTAGCTAACTAGCTGACGTTAGATGACTGGCTCGCTAGCTAACATTACGTTTATGATCTGTGTGTAATAAGTTATCTGAGAATGCCATTTCGCATGGCTAGTTATAGCCTAATGTTAGCTAGCTAACTACCTAACATGGAAGCTATTTGGTTAACCTTAGCTAGCTATGACACTCAGTTTATATTGCCAGTACTCTATGGACTGGGATTATGCTTCATTGTTTAGCTAGCTAGCTAATGTATAAACATCAGAGCCCAAGTTAAAGCTGACTGTTAGCTAGCTAGTTGATGATAGATGGCTGGCTCGCTAGCTAACGTTACTTTTATGATCTGTTTGTAGTAATGTTATCTCAGAATGCCATTTTGCATTGCTAGTTATAGCCTCATCAAGCAGCGCTTCAGAAAGACCAGAGTCAACACTTTGTCTGAGATTGCTGGTGTTGTGAATGACAGCACTGGGACAGGTGTCAACATCCCATAGCTGGTTGGACTGGAGGATGGTACGGTGCTGGTGGAAAGCTATGGTTGGCAACAACACCTGACTGCGTACTTCAGGCCGCTGCCACAGATCAAGCAGTATGAGGTGATTCTTCTTATCTAAACTTGGGAGGTGAATTGATGTTGTGCAAGGTTGTAATGTCTTAATATTTTTTGTTATTTCCTGTTTTACAGCTTCAATGCTCTGGAGTCTGGTGTCGTTGTCGCCAAGGAGTGTTCAGACTCAGTCGGGACCAGGTTCCAGCTGCTGGGCAACGCTGACATCCTTCCTCCCATAGATGGTCTGCCTGTAAAAGCACCACCTGGACTGGACACAGCTAGACAAACGTATATTTTTGAGAAGATCAGGGAGTTTTGCGATGAAGAGGCTACGGACATCACATGCCCTGCACCAAAGTCAAGGGCAGAACAGAAACAGGCTTTTTGAATATAGATTCCCTTATTCATGTGTGGTTCGGACGGACCAGTCATCAGCACCATCTGCAGTGCCTCTATTCAAATGACTCTCTGCTACCAACGTTTCTGATACTATTGTATTTAAATCCTGCTGCTCAGCCACTTTACCCCAGATCGTATGCATATAACTACCTCTTCTATCACTGATATTGTTATTGATATTGTTCTTTTACATACTGTAAATTATTTTTAATTATATTGACACTGTCTATTTCTGATATTGCTACTATGCAAGTAACCATTTGTCTGTACCCTTTACACCTTCTGTAGAGACCCATCCACTGGGCAAGATGTGGCTGGGGGTTATAGCTTTTCTTTCACATGACACATCAATTTAGACAAGTGTGTCTGGGTAGGCACCATCTAATATTTATACCATTTTTTATCTGGACACTTTGTTTACCTGGAATTGTTCCTTATTGTAGACTACTACCACTTTTAGTCGTAATCTTTACTACACTACTCACTGTTTAGCACATGACCTCACATGTGAATCCTTAAAGAAATGGGTGGGGCTAAGGCTTAAGAGGGGGTGAACAATGCTGAATGGTGTAGACAAAGCCACTTATGTAAATAAGGTATTTTTGTTTTTCCCTTTTCATTCTTTTTCTTTCTATTCTAAAAACCTGTTTTTTCGCTTTGTCATTATGGGGTATTGTGTGTAGATTGATGAGGACATTTTTTATGTGGAAAAGGGAAGGTGTCTGAATACTTTCTGAATACGCTGTATATCAGTGAATTGGTGAGTGCACCAGAACAGTCTGCAGCACCCGGCCTCACCCTTCTGGACTTGGAAATCAAATGTCTACAGATTATCTGGTTCATCTGTCCCCAACCAAGTAGGGCCTACGGCAGCACCTAGATCTTCTGCACAGATTCCGTCAGACGTGGGTCATGACAATGATTCTCAGTAAGAAAAAAATGGTGTTCCAAAAAAGGGTTCAGTAGCCAGAACAACAAATACAATTTATTTCTAGACACTGTTGCCCTAGAACACACAAATAATTATGACACAGACAAGGAAATTTCCCAGCTCCTAACCAACCCGCGATAACATCTGCTAAATATGTGTACGTGACCAATAACAGATTTTGAACTCGGCCTAAACATCAACACCACAGGTAACTTCCACAAGGCTGTGAATGATCTCAGAAACCAGGCAAGAAGGTCCTTCCATGCCATGAAAAGTAACATATACAGTGGCTTGCGAAAGTATTCTCCCCGCTTGGCATTTTTCCTATTTTGTTGCCTTACAACTTGGAATTAAAATAGATTTTTGGGGGGTTTGTGTCATTTGATTTACACAACATGCCTACCACTTTGAAGATGCAAAATATTTTTTGTTGTGAAACAAACAAGAAGACCAACTATTCACCCCCCCAAAGGCAATACTTTGTAGAGCCACCTTTTGCAGTAATTACAGCTACAAGTCTCTTGGGATATGTCTCTATAAGCTTGGCACATCTAGCCACTGGGATTTTTGAACATTCTTCAAGGCAAAACTGCTCCAGCTCCTTCAAGTTGGATGGGTTCCGCTGGTGTACAGCAATGTTTAAGTCATACCACAGATTCTCAATTGGATTGAGGTCTGGGCTTTGACTAGGCCATTCCAAGACATTTAAATGTTTCCCCTTAAACCACTTGAGTGTTGCTTTAGTAGTATGCTTAGGGTCATTGTCCTGCTGGAAGCTGAACCTCCGTCCCAGTCTCAAATCTCTGGAAGACTGAAAGAGGTTTCCCTCAAGAATTTCCCTGTATTTAGCTTCATCCATCATTCCTTCAATTCTGACGAGATTCCAAGTCCCTGCAGATGAAAAATGATGTTCTCGGGGTGATGAGACGTGTTGGGTTTGCGCCAGACATAGCGTTTTCCTTGATGGACAAAAAGCTCAATTTTAGTCTCATCTGACCAGAGTACCTTCTTCCATATATTTGGGAAGTCTCCCACAAGACTTTTGGTGAACAACAACATGTTTGCTTATTTTTTTCTTTAATTTAAGTAATGGCTTTTTTCTGGCCAGTCTTCCGTAAAGCCCAGCTCTGTGGAGTGTACGGCTTAAAGTGGTCATATGGACAGATACTCCAATCTCCGCTGTGGAGCTTTGCAGCACCTTCAGGGTTATCTTTGGTCTCTTTGTTGCGTCTCTAATTATTGCCCTCCTTGCCTGGTCCGTGAGTTTTGGTGTGCGACCCTCTCTTGGTAGGTTTGTTGTGGTGCCATAATCTTTCCATTTTTTTAATAATGGATTTAATGGTGCTCCATGGGATGTACTTCTGTTTGGAGAGCTCCTTGGTCTTCATGGTGCTGGTTGCTTGGTGGTGCCACTTGCTTGGTGGTGCCACTTGCTTGGTGGTGTTGCAGACTCTGGGGCCTTTCAGAACAGGTGTATATATACTGAGATCATGTGACAGATCATGTGACACTTAGATTGCACACAGGTGGACTTTATTTATTTATTTACTATTCTGAAGGTAATTGGTTGCACCAGATTTTAGTTAGGGGCTTCATAGCAAAGGGGGTGAACACATATGCACGTACCACTTCTCCGTTTTTTACATTGTTTTAATTTTTTGCAACAAGTTATTTTTTTAAATTAACTTCACAAATGTTGACTATTTGGTGTATGTCCATAACATGAAATTAAAATAAAAACCCATTTAAATTACAGGTTGTAATGCAACAATATAGGAAAAATGCCAAGGGGAATGAATACTTTTGCAAGGCACTGTACTGAACATACATATAAACGCAACATACCCCATAGTGGAATTTTGTTTGTAGAACATTTTCGAAAAAGTATAAACAATTTAAAGCTGAAATGTCTTGAGTCAATAAATATTCAATAAAGCCCTAACCTGTTCTAGGATAGTGTTGATCCTGTCCACCTCACAGTCGATGACGTAGCGTTTCTCCTGCCTCCTGTCCATCTCCTCGATGATCCGTTTGAACTCTGCTGCGTCCGTGATGCTCCCCACAGACCGAGCCGTCACCTGCCAATTGTTGGTCACTGCTGACTCCATGATGGCCTGAAGGATAGAGAAACCTAGAGAGAGAGAGAGAGAGAGAGCGAAAAAGAACCAGAGCTGTTTATCATAAGTGCAATCAACTAAGGAAGGTGCTTAATGTATAATGTGTTTAAAGTGGCATTAGGTCATGTGTCCCCATTACAATCTGAAATAACTGTAGATGTCCTTCTGCATTGACCAGACAACATCTCATGAAGACGAGGGGTGGGTGTGGAGGAGACCAGAGCAAGGATTCACATCTCCATGTTATTAACTAGAGGAGGGCTGATGATCTCCATGTTATTAACTAGAGGAGGGCTGATGATCTCTATGTTATTAACTAGAGGAGGGCTGATGATATCTATGTTATTAACTAGAGGAGGGCTGATGATCTCTATGTTATTAACTAGAGGAGGGCTGATGATCTCCATGTTATTAACTAGAGGAGGGCTGATGATCTCTATGTTATTAACTAGAGGAGGGCTGATGATCTCTATGTTATTAACTAGAGGAGGGCTGATGATCTCTATGTTATTAACTAGAGGAGGGCTGATGATCTCTATGTTATTAACTAGAGGAGGGCTTATGATCTCTATGTTATTAACTAGAGGAGGGCTGATGATCTCCATGTTATTAACTAGAGGAGGGCTGATGATCTCTATATTATTATCTAGAGGAGGGCTGATGATCTCCATGTTATTAACTAGAGGAGGGCTGATGATCTCTATGTTATTAACTAAAGGAGGGCTGATGATCTCTATGTTATTAACTAGAGGAGGGCTGATGATCTCTATGTTATTAACTAGAGGGAGGGCTGATGATCTCTATGTTATTAACTAGAGGAGGGCTGATGATCTCCGTGTTATTAACTAGAGGAGGGCTGATGATCTCTATGTTATAAACTAGAGGAGGGCTGATGATCTCCATGTTATTAACTAGAGGAGGGCTGATGACCTCCATGTTATTAACTAGAGGAGGGCTGATGATCTCCATGTTATTAACTAGAGGAGGGCTGATGATCTCCATGTTATTAACTAGAGGGAGGTCTGATGATCTCCATGTTATTAACTAGAAGGAGGGCTGATGATCTCCATGTTATTAACAAGAGGAGGGCTGATGATCTCCATGTTATTAACTAGAGGGAGGTCTGATGATCTCTATGTTATTAACTAGAGGAGGGCTGATGATCTCCATGTTATTAACTAGAGGAGGGCTGATGATCTCTATGTTATTAACTAGAGGAGGGCTGATGATCTCCATGTTATTAACTAGAGGAGGGCTGATGATCTCCATGTTATTAACTAGAGGAGGGCTGATGATCTCCATGTTATTAACTAGAGGAGGGCTGATGATCTCTATGTTATTAACTAGAGGAGGGCTGATGATCTCTATGTTATTAACTAGAGGAGGGCTGATGATCTCTATGTTATTAACTAGAGGAGGGCTGATGATCTCCATGTTATTAACTAGAGGAGGGCTGATGATCTCTATGTTATTAACTAGAGGAGGGCTGATGATCTCTATGTTATTAACTAGAGGAGGGCTGATGATCTCCATGTTATTAACTAGAGGAGGGCTGATGATCTCCATGTTATTAACTAGAGGAGGGCTGATGATCTCTATGTTATTAACTAGAGGAGGGCTGATGATCTCTATGTTATTAACTAGAGGAGGGCTGATGATCTCTATGTTATTAACTAGAGGGAGGGCTGATGATCTCTATGTTATTAACTAGAGGAGGGCTGATGATCTCCGTGTTATTAACTAGAGGAGGGCTGATGATCTCTATGTTATAAACTAGAGGAGGGCTGATGATCTCCATGTTATTAACTAGAGGAGGGCTGATGACCTCCATGTTATTAACTAGAGGAGGGCTGATGATCTCCATGTTATTAACTAGAGGAGGGCTGATGATCTCCATGTTATTAACTAGAGAGAGGTCTGATGATCTCCATGTTATTAACTAGAGGGAGGGCTGATGATCTCCATGTTATTAACAAGAGGAGGGCTGATGATCTCCATGTTATTAACTAGAGGGAGGTCTGATGATCTCTATGTTATTAACTAGAGGAGGGCTGATGATCTCCATGTTATTAACTAGAGGAGGGCTGATGATCTCCATGTTATTAACTAGAGGAGGGCGGATGATCTCTATGTTATTAACTAGAGGAGGGCTGATGATCTCCATGTTATTAACTAGAGGAGGGCTGATGATCTCCATGTTATTAACTAGAGGGAGGTCTGATGATCTCCATGTTATTAACTAGAAGGAGGGCTGATGATCTCCATGTTATTAACAAGAGGAGGGCTGATGATCTCCATGTTATTAACTAGAGGGAGGTCTGATGATCTCTATGTTATTAACTAGAGGAGGGCTGATGATCTCCATGTTATTAACTAGAGGAGGGCTGATGATCTCTATGTTATTAACTAGAGGAGGGCTGATGATCTCCATGTTATTAACTAGAGGAGGGCTGATGATCTCTATGTTATTAACTAGAGGAGGGCTGATGATCTCTATGTTATTAACTAGAGGAGGGCTGATGATCTCTATGTTATTAACTAGAGGAGGGCTGATGATCTGTATGTTATTAACTACAGGAGGGCTGATGATCTCCATGCTATTAACTAGAGGAGGGCTGATGATCTCCATGTTATTAACTAGAGGAGGGCTGATGATCTCCATGTTATTAACTAGAGGGAGGTCTGATGATCTCCATGTTATTAACTAGAGGGAGGGCTGATGATCTCCATGTTATTAACAAGAGGAGGGCTGATGATCTCCATGTTATTAACTAGAGGGAGGTCTGATGATCTCTATGTTATTAACTAGAGGAGGGCTGATGATCTCCATGTTATTAACTAGAGGAGGGCTGATGATCTCCATGTTATTAACTAGAGGAGGGCTGATGATCTCTATGTTATTAACTAGAGGAGGGCTGATGATCTCCATGTTATTAACTAGAGGAGGGCTGATGATCTCTATGTTATTAACTAGAGGAGGGCTGATGATCTCTATGTTATTAACTAGAGGAGGGCTGATGATCTCTATGTTATTAACTAGAGGGAGGGCTGATGATCTCTATGTTATTAACTAGAGGAGGGCTGATGATCTCCGTGTTATTAACTAGAGGAGGGCTGATGATCTCTATGTTATAAACTAGAGGAGGGCTGATGATCTCCATGTTATTAACTAGAGGAGGGCTGATGACCTCCATGTTATTAACTAGAGGAGGGCTGATGATCTCCATGTTATTAACTAGAGGAGGGCTGATGATCTCCATGTTATTAACTAGAGAGAGGTCTGATGATCTCCATGTTATTAACTAGAGGGAGGGCTGATGATCTCCATGTTATTAACAAGAGGAGGGCTGATGATCTCCATGTTATTAACTAGAGGAGGGCTGATGATCTCCATGTTATTAACTAGAGGAGGGCTGATGATCTCTATGTTATTAACGAGAGGAGGGCTGATGATCTCCATGTTATTAACTAGAGGAGGGCTGATGATCTCCATGTTATTAACTAGAGGGAGGTCTGATGATCTCCATGTTATTAACTAGAAGGAGGGCTGATGATCTCCATGTTATTAACAAGAGGAGGGCTGATGATCTCCATGTTATTAACTAGAGGGAGGTCTGATGATCTCTATGTTATTAACTAGAGGAGGGCTGATGATCTCTATGTTATTAACTAGAGGAGGGCTGATGATCTCCATGTTATTAACTAGAGGAGGGCTGATGATCTCCATGTTATTAACTAGAGGAGGGCTGATGATCTCTATGTTATTAACTAGAGGAGGGCTGATGATCTCCATGTTATTAACTAGAGGAGGGCTGATGATCTCCATGTTATTAACTAGAGGGAGGTCTGATGATCTCCATGTTATTAACAAGAGGAGGGCTGATGATCTCCATGTTATTAACTAGAGGGAGGTCTGATGATCTCTATGTTATTAACTAGAGGAGGGCTGATGATCTCTATGTTATTAACTAGAGGAGGGCTGATGATCTCCATGTTATTAACTAGAGGAGGGCTGATGATCTCCATGTTATTAACTAGAGGAGGGCTGATGATCTCTATGTTATTAACTAGAGGAGGGCTGATGATCTCCATGTTATTAACTAGAGGAGGGCTGATGATCTCCATGTTATTAACTAGAGGGAGGTCTGATGATCTCCATGTTATTAACTAGAAGGAGGGCTGATGATCTCCATGTTATTAACAAGAGGAGGGCTGATGATCTCCATGTTATTAACTAGAGGGAGGTCTGATGATCTCTATGTTATTAACTAGAGGAGGGCTGATGATCTCCATGTTATTAACTAGAGGAGGGCTGATGATCTCTATGTTATTAACTAGAGGAGGGCTGATGATCTCCATGTTATTAACTAGAGGAGGGCTGATGATCTCTATGTTATTAACTAGAGGAGGGCTGATGATCTCTATGTTATTAACTAGAGGAGGGCTGATGATCTCTATGTTATTAACTAGAGGAGGGCTGATGATCTGTATGTTATTAACTACAGGAGGGCTGATGATCTCCATGCTATTAACTAGAGGAGGGCTGATGATCTCCATGTTATTAACTAGAGGAGGGCTGATGATCTCCATGTTATTAACTAGAGGGAGGTCTGATGATCTCCATGTTATTAAATGATCTCTATGTTATTAACTAGAGGAGGGCTGATGATCTCCATGTTATTAACTAGAGGAGGGCTGATGATCTCTATGTTATTAACTAGAGGAGGGCTGATGATCTCTATGTTATTAACTAGAGGAGGGCTGATGATCTCTATGTTATTAACTAGAGGGAGGGCTGATGATCTCTATGTTATTAACTAGAGGAGGGCTGATGATCTCCGTGTTATTAACTAGAGGAGGGCTGATGATCTCTATGTTATAAACTAGAGGAGGGCTGATGATCTCCATGTTATTAACTAGAGGAGGGCTGATGACCTCCATGTTATTAACTAGAGGAGGGCTGATGATCTCCATGTTATTAACTAGAGGAGGGCTGATGATCTCCATGTTATTAACTAGAGAGAGGTCTGATGATCTCCATGTTATTAACTAGAGGGAGGGCTGATGATCTCCATGTTATTAACAAGAGGAGGGCTGATGATCTCCATGTTATTAACTAGAGTGATGATCTCCATGTTATTAACTAGAGGAGGGCTGATGATCTCCATGTTATTAACTAGAGGGAGGTCTGATGATCTCCATGTTATTAACTAGAAGGAGGGCTGATGATCTCCATGTTATTAACAAGAGGAGGGCTGATGATCTCCATGTTATTAACTAGAGGGAGGTCTGATGATCTCTATGTTATTAACTAGAGGAGGGCTGATGATCTCCATGTTATTAACTAGAGGAGGGCTGATGATCTCCATGTTATTAACTAGAGGAGGGCTGATGATCTCCATGTTATTAACTAGAGGAGGGCTGATGATCTCTATGTTATTAACTAGAGGAGGGCTGATGATCTCCATGTTATTAACTAGAGGAGGGCTGATGATCTCTATGTTATTAACTAGAGGAGGGCTGATGATCTCCATGTTATTAACTAGAGGGAGGGCTGATGATCTCTATGTTATTAACTAGAGGAGGGCTGATGATCTCCGTGTTATTAACTAGAGGAGGGCTGATGATCTCCATGTTATAAACTAGAGGAGGGCTGATGATCTCCATGTTATTAACTAGAGGAGGGCTGATGACCTAAAGGTTATTAACTAGAGGAGGGCTGATGATCTCCATGTTATTAACTAGAGGAGGGCTGATGATCTCCATGTTATTAACTAGAGGGAGGTCTGATGATCTCCATGTTATTAACTAGAGGGAGGGCTGATGATCTCCATGTTATTAACAAGAGGAGGGCTGATGATCTCCATGTTATTAACTAGAGGGAGGTCTGATGATCTCTATGTTATTAACTAGAGGAGGGCTGATGATCTCCATGTTATTAACTAGAGGAGGGCTGATGATCTCCATGTTATTAACTAGAGGAGGGCTGATGATCTCCATGTTATTAACTAGAGGAGGGCTGATGATCTCTATGTTATTAACTAGAGGAGGGCTGATGATCTCTATGTTATTAACTAGAGGAGGGCTGATGATCTCTATGTTATTAACTAGAGGAGGGCTGATGATCTGTATGTTATTAACTACAGGAGGGCTGATGATCTCCATGCTATTAACTAGAGGAGGGCTGATGATCTCCATGTTATTAACTAGAGGAGGGCTGATGATCTCCATGTTATTAACTAGAGGGAGGTCTGATGATCTCCATGTTATTAACTAGAGGGAGGGCTGATGATCTCCATGTTATTAACAAGAGGAGGGCTGATGATCTCCATGTTATTAACTAGAGGGAGGTCTGATGATCTCTATGTTATTAACTAGAGGAGGGCTGATGATCTCCATGTTATTAACTAGAGGAGGGCTGATGATCTCCATGTTATTAACTAGAGGAGGGCTGATGATCTCTATGTTATTAACTAGAGGAGGGCTGATGATCTCCATGTTATTAACTAGAGGAGGGCTGATGATCTCTATGTTATTAACTAGAGGAGGGCTGATGATCTCTATGTTATTAACTAGAGGAGGGCTGATGATCTCTATGTTATTAACTAGAGGGAGGGCTGATGATCTCTATGTTATTAACTAGAGGAGGGCTGATGATCTCCGTGTTATTAACTAGAGGAGGGCTGATGATCTCTATGTTATAAACTAGAGGAGGGCTGATGATCTCCATGTTATTAACTAGAGGAGGGCTGATGACCTCCATGTTATTAACTAGAGGAGGGCTGATGATCTCCATGTTATTAACTAGAGGAGGGCTGATGATCTCCATGTTATTAACTAGAGAGAGGTCTGATGATCTCCATGTTATTAACTAGAGGGAGGGCTGATGATCTCCATGTTATTAACAAGAGGAGGGCTGATGATCTCCATGTTATTAACTAGAGGGAGGTCTGATGATCTCTATGTTATTAACTAGAGGAGGGCTGATGATCTCCATGTTATTAACTAGAGGAGGGCTGATGATCTCCATGTTATTAACTAGAGGAGGGCTGATGATCTCCATGTTATTAACTAGAGGGAGGTCTGATGATCTCTATGTTATTAACTAGAGGAGGGCTGATGATCTCCATGTTATTAACTAGAGGAGGGCTGATGATCTCTATGTTATTAACTAGAGGAGGGCTGATGATCTCCATGTTATTAACTAGAGGAGGGCTGATGATCTCTATGTTATTAACTAGAGGAGGGCTGATGATCTCTATGTTATTAACTAGAGGAGGGCTGATGATCTCTATGTTATTAACTAGAGGGAGGGCTGATGATCTCTATGTTATTAACTAGAGGAGGGCTGATGATCTCCGTGTTATTAACTAGAGGAGGGCTGATGATCTCTATGTTATTAACTAGAGGAGGGCTGATGATCTCCATGTTATTAACTAGAGGAGGGCTGATGATCTCCATGTTATTAACTAGAGGGAGGTCTGATGATCTCCATGTTATTAACTAGAAGGAGGGCTGATGATCTCCATGTTATTAACAAGAGGAGGGCTGATGATCTCCATGTTATTAACTAGAGGGAGGTCTGATGATCTCTATGTTATTAACTAGAGGAGGGCTGATGATCTCCATGTTATTAACTAGAGGAGGGCTGATTATCTCTATGTTATTAACTAGAGGAGGGCTGATGATCTCCATGTTATTAACTAGAGGAGGGCTGATGATCTCTATGTTATTAACTAGAGGAGGGCTGATGATCTCTATGTTATTAACTAGAGGAGGGCTGATGATCTCTATGTTATTAACTAGAGGAGGGCTGATGATCTGTATGTTATTAACTAGAGGAGGGCTGATGATCTCCATGCTATTAACTAGAGGAGGGCTGATGATCTCCATGTTATTAACTAGAGGGAGGTCTGATGATCTCTATGTTATTAACTA